>NW_025955246.1:0-50600 GCF_022376445.1 Fomitopsis serialis | reverse complement strand
AGCTCCCCGGGCAATTGGGTCATGGTTCGACAAGATGGCGGTGCTCGCCATCCTCGCCGTAGGGAACGAGCAAAATTTTGTGCGCGGAACATGAGCTCGAGGTCAAGTCGAAAGGTTGCTCGTGCGGGCGCTAATAGCGCGACTTCCAACTCTGTCAATGCGTTCACAAAGCGTTCAATTTGCACACAGCTGATAGCAATGCATACGACGACTTGGGAAGCCCGGAAATACAGTGACAATGCTAGCTAGTCAGTACAAAATATGGAGGTGTGGTATGGCAGACTCGGAGGCCACGAGGGCCAACGGATTTGAAGGCCTGCATGGAGTAACAACTCTCAGCCTGTCTTCAAGTTGAGGAGGCACTAGCGCGCGGATATTAACTGTCTTCAGGCGGCGTAGACGGTCTTTCCCACAGGCAGCGAGGAAGTTCGCGAGGGTGGTGTAGCTTGGCTGCGTCGCGTCCTGATCGTTCCAATTTCCGGTGTACACGACTTTGACGTATTCCGGACTCGCCCAAGCTGTGGCACGCATAACAGCTAGCCGTGATGGTCAAATCGCTGTGCGGCCTGAAGCATCTGCAGCAGTTGCACCTCCAGCAAGTCACTTGAGACGGTTGGCTCCTTCGTTCGGACTCGGGCTGCGGCAGTGTCATGAACTGCAAAGCCCGCGTTCGTCATGAGCAAGGGTACAACGTTGGATCCGTGACACTCACCGAAGGCCTGCACGTAGGCCCCTCAGACACTTGACCTTGAAGAGGGAGCATCGGCCACCGGAGGGACGCACCACCACTCACCCGCCCTCCAAACCCGTCGATGAGGAGGTGCAGGCTGGACTCGCCTCCGTCCGCTGTCTGTTCGCAGGTCTTCCGTCGGCGCGTGTCGACGAAGCCCGCTCGATCTCGGTGATCCTCCGCGCTGTGTATTCCTCGTCGGCGGTGCTCGCCATCGTCGCGTTGTTCCAGTTTTCGTCCACGGGGCCTTTTGCGCCACGGTCAAGGTTGTAAGGAAACAGTCCGCGAGGGACTGGGCGTTCCAGGTTGCCCGCGAAACACCTGGCCTGCCGGTGACTGACTAGTGCCGCGCAATCCACGTCTACCAGAGGGGCACTGCATCCATGTAAGTAAGCGCGAAACGAGAACGGCCCGCCGAGCACTCACCGATCGGTTGCATCCCTTAGCAAGCCTCAGACCTGCTGGATGACCTTCCTCGTGGCGACCAACTCGTACTGGCGGAACACAACCCGCCAACCGCCCCCGCGTCCGCTCCTGATGAGGTCGTTTTGGCGGTGGCGAGACAGTGTGGCTCGCTCGTACGGCCCCCCATGGCTGTCGGACGACTTGGAGGCCGTATTAGAGCCGGGCGGGGCGCACTCGGGTCTGGCGCGTTCCGATATAGGCAGCTCGACTGTCTGTACACTGAGCAGGCGACGTGGGTCAGCGGTGCCAACAAGCGAAGATGAGGCGGAACATACTAGGTGGCCAGATGCGCGGTGCGCATTCTTGACGATTGGATCAGGAAGCGCGGGGAGTATGCGTCTGGGTCGAGTGCGGAGGTGGACTTGGAGACGGGTGTGCATGTTCGTAGTGGGTGAGAAAGTGCTTCAGAGGGGGTGAGTGGATGGCCTCTGCCTGTGGTGCGCCTTATATGCGTTCCGGGAACGTCGGTGGCCAGCCGTTGCCTGAGGAACAATGGCCTCGTGGATCGCATGCATCGCCAGATACAGTATGGTACGCCGTGGTGGGCCACCTGTGGTCAAAGCGGCCAGGGGCCAGCGGTGGCTCAAACACGGGGCCGGCCTCGGTGCGTCATCCGAGGGCTTTGTCGTCCCGATCGGTGAGGAACGGTGGCCACATCTAGGGACTGATCTGCCCACGCAGTTTCAGATCGACGCCGCGGAACATTAATCAAACACGGACGTACCAGGACTGCTGTCTTCCAAGCCTCGTTAGGACGGATGCATACGTAGGCAAGTATGATGTTGGTGTGCGGCTAGTGCTGTATGCCTACAGTCGGCGTGGTGGTCTCTAAGTGAGACGACGAGGGCGGCCAATGAAGAATTGCGCGGTGCGTCACAACCTCTTTGGGCGCGACGGACGTTGAGCTCAACGTCCAGACTCCGAGTCGTCGTTATCGAAGCTGGGGCGGTATGCACGGAGGGTGACAATTCCCACGGTCGCTGGCACGGTGCAGGCGCATGAGTGTCGGTGAGCGTGGCGGGCCGACAAGAGACAGAGGGCGGCCGCAGTCGCGAAAGCAAGCGATGAGGCGCGTCGGCGGGAGAAGACGACGCGGTCAGGTGACAGCGCCACCTTCGGAGAGCGCGCGACCGTCGTCCTCCACCGCTGTGTCCCCGTCGTGTCACTTTGTCCTCGGCCCTATCACTGTCACTGTCTGCCCTGAAGACAGCCCCCGTGCCTAACTGATAAGTGTACCCAGCAAGACACAGGCACAATGACAACTTCGACCGTGGCCGCAAGCAACGACGAAGGCCACGCACCCCATCTCAGTGGGGTGTTATGCATTATGGTCGTACGCAGGCCGACGGAAATACATGGATAGCTATTGTTGCTATGTACAGAATGCCACGGGCGATGGGCAGGACGTATGTTATTGAGCCGCATCACGGTATGTACAGTGCGTATCTCTGAGGAGGGTGGCATCCTCGCGGGTGTCGTCACGAGAGACACGCAGTTGCAGTGAGAGGCAGGTGACCACACGAATGGTGGCCTATGGACGCAGGTGCGAGAAGGCCAAAGGTCAAGTCGTTCGTGTGTAGGTTGGATGTGTCCTCGTTTCCTGCACGTTGACTGACTTTCCCTTGATGTAGCAACATACAGGATATACTGAGCACAACAACCCAAGCTGTAGGTGCTTTGGAGGTTCTGTTCGCAGTGCAACCTTCACCCGTACGCGCCCTACGTTAAATCGCAAGGCTGACGTCCTCAATCCTAGATCGACGAGTTTTCCGATTCCTCCCGCAAGGGCTACGCGACAGGCGTCCGAAGACACACCACGATCTGGAGGACATGTCGGGGTCTGTGACGGCGACACGGCTGTTCCAGACTTGGACAATACGTGTGCTCTCTCATGACAGCCGGTGCACAGGCCTGGCTGGCGGACGTTGCGGAACATCAACGTTTCAACACTTCCGACGCTGCGCCCAGAGGCTGACGGCGTCCCCGTTCGAGTGGGCTGACGTCCGAAAGTGGAAACCGATCGAGGGTGACGGCGATCGTCGAACCAAGTTCAACATGTCAGCCTCCCGCCATATATAACCCGCCCGTGTTCGACTTTCCCCCCTCATCCAACTTGAACTTGACCACCACCAGCCCACTGCGTATCACACATGTTCCCTCTCATCTTACTTTTAGGCGGCGCGCTGGCCCTCGTCAGCGTGCTGCCCAGCCTCCCTCCGACGTTCAACGTCGAGCTCACCCCTGGTACACTCCTCCTGACGCCGGCCGTCATGGACGACTTTCTGTTGTACCTGCCCGCCAGGTGAGTGTCGTTGGCACCCCTCGTCTCATCGCGTTGGACTCATCTGTGTGTCAGCCCCGCTGTGGAGGGCACCGCGGCTGTCGTCGGCGACATCGTCGACAGCACCGCAGCCGTCGTTGGCGACATCGTCAACACCGTTCGCAACTCGGCGGCTCAGGTTTCCCCGGAATTCATCTGGTTATCGGACATGTCGCTCAGCGACATCGGTTACGGGTGCGTGCCCTCGCTCTCCAGTGGACCATTCTCTAACACTTGGCCGCATAGCCCGGCTTACATCGACCTCAACCTTGTCCTCGTCGACACCCTCGGCGGGATGGACATGGCCAACGGTACTGGCGACCTGTTGGTCATGGACCTTCCCGTCGTGACTGCCTTCGAGGACAAGGCTGATCAGCACAACGGTTCTCATAACGTGGGTGAGGATGAGCCCGTCACGGCCATCCCTCCCCTCAACGTCGACGACGAGGTGCGCGACATCGTCACCTCTAACTCGACGGACAAGGCCATCGTCGATGTCGCCGCCACCGACGACATCGACGACGGCTGCGAGGGCGGGACAGACTGCCCTCACGAGGTGACAGAATACGAGATTATGTTGTTCATCCTCCTCGTCGCTGTCTGGATTTGGGCCGTGCCCGGGATCCTGTCGTACTCCCTTCCTCCCATCGTATCGCTCCTCAGCCGTCTTCCCATCATCCGCATCCTCGTAGGCGACCTTCGCCAAGAATTCGCGTACGGGTGGTTCTCCCCGCTCTTCCTCGCGTACCGATTCGCAGGGGTCTACTTCCTCGAGGAGATCCTGCTGGGTCCGTTATTCGCGGATCCGTTCAAGCGTATCAAGCGGCTGATGGAATATGGACGGATCGACACGATGTTCATGGCGCAGGAGTTCCTCATCCTGTACTGGTGGGCGTGGTGGGAGCTGGTGGTCCCCATGGAGCGTGTGGCGGCCCAGGTGCAGATGGGCGTGGTGGATGTGGATATTGTGGAGGAGTGGGTGATGCACGAAACGGACGGGGGCGCACACAGGCGGTCCTCGGAGACAGGCGGACTATCCGGTCCCTGGGCGTTGAAGGTCCTGTCTTCTTTCCACAAAGGTGTGTGCTAGTCGGTTACGTCTCTCCGATCGCTTACCAGGATTCTCAGTGCCTGAGAAGTTGTTGTTCAACGACCACGGCATCGCGAGGCGCTTCGTGCGTCCGGAGACGACTGAGCTCTTCGGCGACCTCGACTGAGCTGCAGGCGTCCGACCTTGCTTCGTACAAGTAGTGGCGACACTGTCGCTGGGAACGCTCGGCGACGAGGGGACAACCTCGTCAGTTCTATGTATCACATATGACACTGCACATCTCGAAGTAGGTGATTCGTCCTGCTGTCTGTATCCAGATCTAATCCGCCATCCACAGGACTGTTGCGTCTTCAAATCGGTTTAACGGTCCTGGTGCGCTGCTGGTTGTCTTGCTTAGGACGTATCGAGTCTGGTACTCGCCGTACATGCTAAGCAGGCGATCTGCGGCGCTTTCTCTGGTGATCGAAGTGTATAGCATACTACGATCTGGCGGTCTGTATAGTGTAGGTCTCCTGGCAATCTATCCTGGAAACATGTCACGGTAGTCGCAGGCATCGGGTCCGAGTGAGCGTGGCAGTTGCCATGGGGGAAGGCCCAGCGGCAGCACTAGTGAGCGTGACAGCAAACTTCGCTGGCCGCGGCGGGTGCGGGGTACCAGTTCATTGGTAGTCATACCGGTATAACGTATCGTCCTCGGAAGTCTTGGGCCCGGGCATCTGAGTGACATGCTCTTCTGTGCGACTCACTTCGCAAGCTTCCAAAGAGACATGCACAATGATAAGGAGGGTGAGTACGAGATGCAGAATACAATAAACAATGATGGGGACCAGGACACATTACCCAGATAAACAAGAGTCCCCTGCACACCACAAACCAATCTCAAGCATTAATCTTGCAGCAGAGTGCACTACCTGCCGCCTTTGATCATACCCACACCGGTGAGCTCATCCTTGCCGAGGTCGCGCTCGAGGTCCATGGGGTCGCTCTGGCCCGCTCCAGGCGACCCTGCCCCGGACGGGTCGTCGCCGCACCCACAGTCGTACGTCGCGTCGAGGTTCGCACAGTCGAACTCGGGCTTGCCGAGGCGCTCGTTCACAAGGTTGTGCACGAAGCAGAGCCATGTCGCTGCAGATCTCCGGGAGGATGTCTGTACGGATTCGTGGGCACTTCGACGGAGTTACGCGGGTAGGATAGCGCGAAGACGCACCTGAGGAGGGTATTTCTTGAGTAGTTGCTGGAACTCGGCGGCGCACTCGCCGCAGGGGTATAGTCGAGAGAAGAGGTGAAAGTAACTGTCTAGCGCGTTGCGCTGATCTTGTGTTGGTTCCTGCAAAGAGAAAGTTAGGCTTAGACGCGCGTATATCGTGGCTGTTCGTCTGACCTCTGGGAACCTCAGCGTCATCGTGTGTCTGGAACGCGTCGCGAGATTGAATGAATGCTAGTACGGAAATGAGAAGTAGGGCTCACAGCAGTTTCCACGTCGCCCTCCCTAGTTCTGCCTTTGCAGTCGCATTGCCCAGCTTCGTCATAATCACGCCGCCGTGTACTGCCTCGCCATGGATGGCAGGTAAACTGTGCAGCTCCTTCTCGACGCCTCCCTCTCCGAACAGCTCCCCGGTCCACGGGTCGATGTATGCGCGTGTTGGGGGGTGCAACAATGCGATGGATCCAATAAAAAGCTATTGAAAGTGGCATCAGTATCTCAACATACTCACATGGCGCCGAATCGACGTACCAAAGACACAGCAATGGCGAGAAACGCCCTGCTGAAGCGCGAAATCATCCTCCTCGTGAGGGACGGCCTGGGGGCGTGCACAAACCTGGGGCTCAGCGACTTCATCGGGGTCTGGAGGAGAGAGCAGACACTCACGTCCCAGCGCTGACTGTTTTGAGTGATGTATATACGACGCCGAGATGTACGGACAAAGGAATTCACTGAGACGTTGCTCGGTCGGTCGTCGCCTCGCGCGCGATCGTGTTCCTTATGTAAGCCGCCTCGGTAGGCGCCAGTGCACTCCGGGCCAGCCCCATTTGGAAGTACCGAGCGAACAGAAAACTGTGTGCCCACACAACTCAACAAACGAAGGTCGGTATACTTGAGTAGGATAGGTCATATGTACACGCCCGTATGTACTTGCTGACTCGGGGCAAAGATAAGGCTGTATATAACTCAATTATGTAATATAACTACTCAGCCATACATAACACATAGGGTTAGGGTTAGGACAGCGTAGTGACATAAAAAAAAGGCCTGCCCAGCCCGAGGGCCGAAGCAGAACAGGGAAATATTGAGACGATGCATGAGCCGAAGCCCATACAAACCGCAGGCATCCCCTGAGGACATGGTCGCCGTGCTATGAGAGACCCCTGCGGCCAACGCTCCCGATACGTGAAGGGGACCGTTCCATCAAGGTAAGTATGAGGACTGTAGGAGCGCGGGGGTAGGCTTTATAGGCAGTGGAGGATGCGCACGGACCAGCAGCGTTTTGCCGAGGCGCGCAATGTCATTGGGTACTCGCCGCCGAGTCTGCATTGCTCTGAATCGTATACTGTACTGTACGCTCGATGTGATGGGGAACCATTTGTTGTGCATTGAATGTATGTGACAGCAGTGGATCCAGTTGGACCAAGTTGTGATGGCGGTATTATAGATACTAGTACGATAGCTACCGGAATTGAGACGACGACGATGCAGCCCAGAGGTCCGTACGGCGGCCTACAGTGCGGGTATATACCATACAGTACCAGGAACAAACAGAAGAGCGAGCGTCCGTTATTTAGAGCAGTCAAGCGAAGGTGGATGACGAGGATGACGAGGAATGACCGGAGCAGCGCGAGTCCGTGTTTGAGTGATGTTGTACACACTGTACAACGCACGAACGTCAGAATACAGTACAGATGTACAGATCGTCATGATCATGATCACGAGGCCATCGAGAACGAGAGTGAGTGGGGGCTGCCTAGGTCTAGGTCGAGTACGGGCGGCCCTGCAGTGACGGCGACTTCTGTTACATCCTTTTCGTCTTCCGGGGTCTCTGGACCCTCCGGGTCTGCGTCCATGTCGGGGTCGCATAGAAGTTCTTCATCCTCGTCTTCCTCTGGAATGGGCTCGTCGAACTCAAAGTCCTCCTGCTCCCGCTCGTACTCCACTTCCGCGTCCTGCTCGAGGGTATCGTCGAAGATGCTGTGAGACTACAGATAGAGCGTCAGTAAGTCTGCCATGCGAGAGGAGTAAACGGAAAAACGGACATGAGAGATGAGCAATCTCATTGCCCTGTTACAGGGGCCCATGTTGGCGAGAAATCCCGCGATGTCATCGGTAGGCGACCGGAGGATGTTGGGACCAAAGACAGTGGCAAGAGACTCTGCTGTCATCTGGTTGTTCTCCTCGAAGTCTGTCACTCTAAGAGACATGTCAGAAATGCCAAAGTCGAGATAGTCTGGACGTTACGTACTTGTCGAGATGCTCGATGATGCGCTTGAGGAGGTCGAAATGCATGTCGGATAGCCCATGGACTACTCGGCGGATGCCCGACACCTTCGTGTCCAAGTCTGCTCCATCAAGAGCTAACATGGAGGCCTCAGAATCTTCAAGACTGATGGATGTAGAGACAGACACTACTCACTGACGGTTCTTAGGATGTCTTCGTACGCGGCAGAAGAGAAGAGTCCGCCGGGAAGAACACGGAACCATGACTTGATCAGGTCACAGACAGCATAAATATCAGTCGATGAAGTGATGGGCCATTCGCCTTCGCACGATGTAGTTAGCAATGCCAGTGGTACCGGAATTGAACCACTCATTACCTCGGTTGAGAGCGTCTTTGTAGGCATTCACCTCGGCGTGCGAGCCAGCGATACGATCTTCGTAACCGAACCTATTAGCTTTCTGTAATTCCCCACAAGAGACAACGGACATACAAATTCCAACCTCTGTGAGACCACGCGATTCGACCTCGGATATCAGCCGTTCTAGGATGGTCGGTATTGCCCCAAGTTGAATGTCGCCCTCAGGGGACTCCCGTTTCAGTATGACTTCGAGGTCCACGCCAAAGACTGCAGAACGTGGATCAGTTTAGATATACGATATTCAGTCAGATCCACTCACACGCCCGAGGGTCTCTAGACGGTGCGACAGGCTGGCTGAGGAGATGGTCAGATAGCTGCAATTTAGCGTTCTGCCCGAGATACGTCAGTCGACGCTTGGCAGCTATCGCCGACACGTGCTGAACGGTATCCATCCACTTCTTCATCTCGGGTTTGCCCACTGCTTGCAGCAGATATTGGCCGCCGTCTTCAGTGTCAAGCTGAAAAGTGAAGGATCGTTCGTTGTTCACGAACTGCACCACCCGAGCGTCGACTACACTGAGTACCAGGGATGGTTTATTCGTCGGGGTGAAGTCAAGTTCAGCAGGTGTTCGCTTGGTCAGAGTCGTCGAAAGAGTGTCGGAGGAGAAGGCACTGGAGATGGGCCGCATGAACTGGAAGAATGCGGACGACATGCTCTTCTTGTTGCGATGTTGTTTCTGCGATACCACAGGCTGTCGTCGAGGCTGCATAGCCCTGCTGATAGACTCTTCCTTCTGCTCGTACAGGTGTTGCTCGTGCCGTTTCTCCTTGCTGAGACGATCGCGAAGATGGCGATCTCGTTTATTCTTCTCTTGCTGAAGTGCAACCAATGCCTGGAATGGTCGATGGATCTTCTTCGCTCCCAATGGGCCCGACTGTGTAGCTTCGCGATGCGCCTCTTCCCGAATTCCACGGATGTCGAAATGAGCGGACGACATCTGCCGTTCGATGTTGTTCAGACGCTCGAAGTCACGTCTGTCAACGTGGCGACGTTGTCGACGCTTGCGAGATGTGGCACCTGTGCTTGAAGATATCAACGTCTTCAGAGAGCTACAGTTGCGAGTCAGTATGAGACCATGGTAGACAACGAGAACACCTACCGTCGTTTGTCGAAGTTCACCATCCCTGAGCTCGTTTCGCTCATCGACTCCAGCACGTCCGGCGTACTAATGACTTCCAGCATCTTCTCAAGGACCCAACCGATGTCGACAGCCAAGGCGCCTCTTGATGTTATGGGAGCTGCTGGCCTGCTGAGGAAGGAGGCTAGACTATCACAGTACGTCCCTCGACCGAGCGCGATGTTCTGCCATGCGCGATAATGTGTGCGGCTTTCCACGCTGACAGCAGCCGAAGTAAGAATGGCTTCTACGGCCGAGCGAATACACGGACGTTCGCCCATGGGTCGCTCCGGGTTTGTCTCGTCCGTTGTACTACGAAGGCGTGAGATCTCGATAGCTCTGAGCAATTTCTCCATCCTGGCCTGGCGGGCGCGGAGGCCAAGTCTAGGAGAGATCAGCTGGCATACGAGCCATTTGCGCAAAATGTTGGAGGCGCGAATGCAGCCTCTGACAGAAGGGGAAGAAGGCGGTAAAGCGAGTCCTGGCCAAGTTCGGAGATCAGAGTTGACGGCTCAACTTCAGTGATGTACGAGTTCATGGCTTGGATCTCCACTTCGTCGATTAATGAACTAGGGTCACGCGGGAGGAACCAACCAGTGCGATCCGCTGATTGTACTTCGAGGATATCGGCCGTCACGAAGAGATCCTGTGGGAACAATTGAGCCAAAGCCTAAAGCGAACAACAATTGACAATACCTCTTGATTGACATTACGCAGTGCTGCAGACGTCATCGCATCCAAATTATCCACAAGTTGTTCCGCATTGAGCTCGTCGATATTCGGGATATCGGACCCGAAGTTGTGGGCCCCTACTGCGCTCGCGGCGCCATCGGACAATGTGTCGGAACGAGTTGGCCTCAAAGTCTGCGAGAAGAAGGTCATACGCAATGTCTCGACTAGCTGATCTAGCACGGAAACATGTTGACGACATTCTTCTGCAAGCTGCGGTACCTCATGCTCCGCTCGACTGTCGAGGAAAGAGAAGAAGGCATTATGCAACTGTGCGTCATCGAGGATATCTTGGGCACCTCCGCCTCGATTGATCCACTCGTTCATTGTCTCGAGCACTTCTGATCGCATGCGCACGGCATCGTTTACCTCGCCAATCGAGGACGATTGCAGAAGGCGTGCAGAGTTGTACCGTTTTCGCAAGAACTATGAGGCCAATTCAGTGATAGGCTGGGTTCAAGTACCCGAAAGACGCACCTCAAACAGTATCTGTGGTGTCATGAAACTCCTATAGACGTTCCACCACACATCCGAGAAGTCATCCATATCGAGCTTGACCTCCCGAGTTTTAGCAGCTGTCAGAGGCATCTCACCATTGTCATCGGAGACAGATACGGATACTCCTTGAAGCCCATGGACTAGGACGTCCACCAGTCTGTCCAGGGTGCCCGCTTGCACTACAACACGGAGAGCTTTGTCAGGTGATGCCTCGGGCATGAGCAGGCTAGTACGCTGCGAGATAGACGGCAATGAGTTGCGTTTAATCATGCTGGGCTTCCGATCTAGTCCATGAGAGACACCAGGTGAAACACGGATGGACGAAGTGCGAGAGACAGTCCCCCCTGAAACCGGACTGTCGGCCACAGAGCTGGGCGGCCGCGATGGAGTGCGAGACGTCGGACGCGAAGGTGCTGATGAGTCTGCTGATGGGACAAGAAGAAGCAATTCGCCGTCGAATACAGAGAGGATGGTCCCGCCTAGTTCATTCGCAGCCGTTGCTCGCCTATTGGTGGGTGAGTCTCTACTCGTCCTTAGCGGAAGTTGACGCAGGTGTTGTATGTCTTGCATATTCAAACTTGCACTACTCTCCAACCGACCGCGCATCAACAGAGCCCTGTTGATCAAGGACACTGAGGGCAGTGGCTCAGGGAAGAGCGCACCCGCTAATGACGGCGTTGACTGTTGGGATGCAGATCGGGTCCAGTAGTATGGCTCAAAGAGTCCCTTGCGTCGAGGTTCCGCAGCCATTGACAGAGACATGAACTGCTCAATCCTGAATGACAGATTAGCGCTGTTCGTGCATACATAAGACCGAACAAGCCACTCACCGAGTGAATTTTGACGCCACGCCATGCCCACTTTTCCCCTCCCATGAATACCGCCAGACTTTGACTAGGATCTCAACATCACTCGACTCCGCCGTTTCGTCGAGTTGATTGGGCCTTGCACAGAGCGCGAAGGCCGTCCGCAGCGCCTCAAACCGTTGCCGTGCCTCACCCAATGACATTAGCTGCCATTCGTCCGCGGCACCATATCGTGCCCTCTCCAGAGCTGATTGGATCTGATTCCTGACATCTCCAGCCCAGGGCACCCTGACAGGACCGGGGTTTAATGCGGTACCATCCTTCTGAGGCTGCGCCCACGATTGCACGATCGCAACGGCTTCGGGATCTACTCTCTTCCACACTTTCTCCAAACGAGCGACAGGACGCGAACAAAGAGCTGCGAAGATCGCTCGCCAGGAACACTCATCCCCAGTTCGCCGACAGAGTTCCCCGATCTTAGCCCAGGCAGAGATGACCTCTGATCGGGTATGAGTCCGGGAGGTTGGGACGTGTCGTTCTTCGGAGGCGATGAGTGGGTAGCCAATGGGAGGTGATGTCGTTCCAGCGGGTTCGGGTACTAGAGTCTGAATGAGGATCATCCGCGTAAGCCAGTGGGGTTGGTCATCAGTGCTTAGAAAAGGCGTCAGGGGTGAGGTGGACGAAGTATTCGGATCTGCTGCCTCCGTCTCAGCTGATTCCGCGCTGAGACACAGGGCAGCAGTGAAGTTGTCTGGAACATGCGCGAGCAGGCTGTGATTGAATACAGACAGGCTACGCGCTAGTAACTGTGAGTCGAGTCCAACAAGAGCATCTCTCGTGAAACCATCACGCTCCAGTGTCGCAACTAATGCATCCCTCGAGGAGTTGCGGGGCGGGGATGAGGGACCAGAAATGCTGGGGCGATTTGAGGGAGGAAGTACACCGAGAGCATCGACGATGGACATCATCTTGCTGTTTGTGTCTGGTCTGGGCGAGAACGCCCCAAGGTCCGGTGAATCTGCTGGAGAAGACGAACCAACTTGAGGCGAGGCTGTATACAACGCTTGCATGGAGGACGACTTGGGCAAGCCGGCGAGTTTCGAAGCGGAAGAGGGATCCGAAGGGAAATCAGGGATTGTTTCCTTGCGCCATTCTTCCCAAGCGTTACGATCAACCGGAGCACCGTGGTAGGCCAAGTATTGTCCGGCAAGCCAACGTACCCTACTTGCTTCCTCCTCCTTCATGACGTCCTCGACTCCACTGAGCAGATATGCGCAGCACCGCATCAGTTCCGTCTCAAACTTGCTGCGCCCAGCAGCGAAAGGCAAACTGAAGAGAATATTTGAGGCGAAGTCCCGCCAAGCAAGGTCATAACGAGACGATGACTCCGGTGCCCCACCACCCTGAGATATTTCCTGATCTCTTGCGAGCTGCGCTTCGTCTGCAGGCGTCGCTTCTGCCGGACCACCGTCTGGCGCAGAGTTGGGATCCCTGACGAAGGTGGTTGCAAAGACAGCTTCATGTACCAGCGCCTCGAATGCACCCCTCTCAACCTTCCCATCAACGACCACCAGGGATGGATGGGTGCCTCGCCCCCAGTACGCCCTCTTCCTATCCCTCGCCCTCCCGCCTCTCGCCACCTCTTCTTCCACATCGCCGCCGTCCAACTCGCCATCCCCCAGCCCCTCATCCTCGAGCACGGTGACCAGCTCGGTCGGGAACAGCTCCTTGATAGCGGCGCTACGGTCGCTGGGTGGCTTGAAGAAGTAGAGCTTCGACCCCTTGAGCACCAGCTTATACGGCTTCCAACCCTTGGACAGCGTCGGCGCGGAGCTGCCGCTCATGTAAGTGTGGGTGGCGCGCACATTCAACGCGGAGGGCGAGAAGTCGACGAGGCGATTGATGAATCCAGAGTGGTAGATGAGCTGCGAGGAGCGCTTCTCCATTTTGGACGCGAACGTATCAGCTGGAGGCTCGACTATTGTGGGCGGAGCGAGCGAAGTGGGCGACGACGGCGTGTCTGTTGGGCTCGAAGGATTCGCTGGGGACCGGCCTCCGCCCAGAATAAACGGGAATGGAGAGCGCGACGACGGGCCATGGCCACCGCTTCCACCCGAGATGTTCTTTTCCCTGTCTCGTTCCGGAGTACGATCCGCGATCGAAGATCCCGACCCTTTTCTCTTCGGACTCAAAGGAGGTTGCAGAGCGCCTTTCGGCGAGGCCAACTTCGACGGCAAGCGGGGCGTGAAGGAATGGGACCGCGTATGAACATGGGTGCTAGAGTTCGAGAGCGACGGGGTGAGAGCGATGCCACCTGTGAGGGTCGGGGAAGCAGCGGACAGCTGGATACTAGGCCGACTCGGAGGAGACACAGAAAGTGGCTCGGAAGGGGACGTGGTGATAGCAGGGAAAGGATAGTTCTTCTGTTGCCCGGACATAATAGAGGACACAGATGGCGACGGGACGGTGCTCATACTCCCGACACTGCCGCCACGATTGTTCCTATACTGTTCGATCTTGCCGTGAAAGGTCGTGTCAAGGGGCGTCAATACAGGTGCGGGCATGTGGGAAGACAGTTTGCTGAGGTCATCTGCGGACTTGGACCACGGCTTACGCGAGATATTGCGCAGGTCGCCCAAGCCACGAGACATAGAAGGCTGAGTAGGTGATGAGGGCATTCGTGGTGGCTTCGGTAGATCATCGAAGGCGGTCGCGGTTCGAGACAAGTCGAGTACGGACCTACAAGTGAAAGACGTCAGTATGTACTTCTACCCGTGTATTGACATCGGCGTGCATCAAAGACGAAGCTAGATCATGTCGTACAAAATGTGGTTGTATGGTGGGTCTAGTGCCTACAGTCGCTTCCATAATGGTGGCTCTCTTTGGCTGGCCCCGACGCACCACCGGAGCTGGTCAGTCCCGTTGTTTGCACAGAATGTGCAGGGTAGCCCATGACAATCTCTTCTCAACCTCGGCCACGAAACCCATGACACCTAGCCTGCATCCTCGCCACAAAATACGGAGGGTAATCAGCAAGATACCAGGTATCCCGAACATTTCGGACGAAGGGCCTAGGTGCTGTGGTCGTTCTGCCGACGTGTGCCGTGGCAGAGGTAGGGCAGGCAGCCTCGGCCCCACCTATGCTGGTCAACGCCAGCAGTGCTGACAGCTGAAACGCCATCGTGTGTCCGGCGAAACACCAGGTGCCATTTGCGACGTATCTCACGGCGTCGCAGCCTCAGCATCCATGAACATGTTATCACACGACGGACACTCCATGGACGCAGTCAGTGTCGCTCGCTCAGCGTCCGCGCGGATGGCACTGGAGCGATGTCGCTGACGACTGCCATGAGATAGGATGGATGAGAGGATGGCAGCGGGATGCAACGCTGTTCCTGAGACGCACACCGAGTTCTAGCGTCTCAGCAACCTGTCGTTCGGCGTAGGCTCCTCATAGCCCTCGCGCCAATGCAGACCCCGAACCGCTGCATGACAAGGGAGGCAGCATAGGGATTCACGACGCCCTCTGGCGCCAGCAAGACGAAGAGCTGTGTAACAGACCACTCACTTGCTCGTAAGCCCCCTTCTCTCCGGCGACGCAACCAAGTTCTCTATGAACGGGCGAGGGTCCGTCGGATGCGAGATCTTGTGCTTCCGGCCTGAGGAGCTCGTGCTGGATCTCGGTTCGTTGGGGCCCATCGAAGACCGAGAAGCCTTGTCAGAGGTAGAACGGTTGAACCATTTCGTGGGCCTCGAGAGGAATTGAGTGAGCCCATTCGAGGGCGAGACAGAGCGCGGCGATGTCCCGGGAGACGTGGAACCAGAGCCCGGGAAGACGACCTCAGGCGGGCTGAGGGAGTTCGAGGACGCGCCCCGTCGCGGGGCCATGGTGGATGGTCACAAGAAAGAGCGTCGTAGCAAACGAGGGTGATTGATTGAAATGCTCAGACCTCGGTAAGGTATAACGTCCTGTGATTGTCGGTGGGTGAGTTGCGGGCGCTGGGCAGCGCGGTGTGGACGCACCTGCCGCGTGAAGTTCCAGTCAGACCCCAGGTCTCGTTCGGCGAGAAAACAGAGGTAGGTGAGGACAAGGTCAACGACGCCGTCGACGTCGACGCGAACCGGGAAAGACGGAGGACTCTGGCAGTGGGGAATCTACTCTAGCCGTTTATGGATATCGGTATTTTCCCGCACACCTCGCTCCCGATATGGCAGGCGTAGTAGTTCAAACTTGTTCAGACTGTTATGCGTGCTTGTAATGAGTAGGACGTTGGTTCGGGCGGTCGTAGTGGTCTAGGTCGCGCGGAAAGAGCGAGGGTGGGGCACGGAAGGTGGTCGTACAAAGGCAAAAAACCACGGTATAGTCAGTGTATCTACGTGCTGACATAAGTATGTGGCGGGCGCGCCCGTTACAGTGCTGCAGCGAAGACGCACCATCAATGGAATCCAGAAGTGCTTGTTAAATAAGCTGCGGATCATATAAATATCATACTAGACTCTCGCCAACCCTGTTGTCAACCTCTCTCCCAGAGTCGTTCATCATGATTAACTGGACCTGCGTGGCCTTTGAGTCTGTTTCAATCCATGCTGTCGTTATCATTACCCACAATTTCTCAAGCTGACCGATATGCTTTTCAGATCGTCGGAGAGATCATTCAAATCAATGAAATCCCAGTGGGAGCCTGTCTGTTTCAAATGCGCTATTGTATTCTTGAGCACAATTGCGGGCGCAACTTGAATGCCGGAGGCTTGAGGCGTTAATCATATTCTCTACTAGCAGAGCCTTAAACATAAGCAAGGGAGGTGGGTGGATTGTGGCCGTATGATTGAGACCTTGAGCTTGAGGCCTGGACCTCGCCGGTTTCTACCATCCGCATTGCAGTCCGACTGACCTCTTTACATGGCCAATAATAACAGCATATCTGGCCAAGTCCACGCAATCATTGCATACATCATATTTCTCTGTCGCTCCGTCAGCGAGCTCGACGAAGCTGAGGAGTACATCATACATGCAGACCTCGTTTGTGACGGAAGGGATCAGAACTTAAAGTACTTACATTGTGCCGAGCCCTTATTGAGTGTTTCTTGGTTATAAAGGCCGCAATAACTTCTAGTAGTCAGCAAGCAACATCTGTTTCTAGAGAATGCATTGAACAAGTGCTTTTGCGACGCCTTTAGATTTGTTGTCGGATGGTACTTTCCGCTTTTAGTCATCCCATGCCTCCATTAGGCAATTGAACATGATAGGTCGCGCCGTCGCGAGGATGCGATTCTCTTTCTGAGCCTTTCTGTCAGTGGACTCACAATGAAATGACGTAAGATGACGCACCATAATTGTCTTTCTGCCATGACGGCCATGTTGTAGGTATATAAGGCGGACTTTCACCAGACGACCAAGCAGCTCTCTTGTCCCCAAACCCCCATCTCCCAGAAGCTTGCGCCTCTCACGATCGACCGAAATCTGGAGCCACGCCATTGCGCTGCGTCTGTTGTGACTCGCGAGATTAGTGAGTGATAATTGTTGTTATTGGGCAATCAGTTGAATTGAACCCCTCGCGAAGCGCGTTGCTACCACCGACGGTCCACTGTTGTCTTTGTCCATCTATCATTTTTGATTTGCTTGTTCCTTCGTACCTGTCACTACCGGCCTTTTCATCAAGACAATAGTTCTCAAGAGACCCCTTTGTTTATTGGAGTTGTAGCTGTTGTAAGTAGCCTTGTACTTAGGAGGATGCCAACAAGCTCCTTGTCAAGGCGAGTGGCTCACGTGACCGGTCGTCGGCGTTAGCTTACGGTGGAGGAACTGCAGGTGGTGGCCGTCGACCGGACCATACCTGGACCTATCCACCACCTCCCCAGGACCTTGTCAGTCGCAGCGGTGGCCGTCACCCTTGACGTTCCTTTCTAGTATACCCCGCTCTCCGTTTCGAGCCTCGCTGATACCACCACGGTTCTTGCCAATTTTGTCTCTGACTCTCGGCAGTCACTCTCGAATGTCACCCAGCACGTCAAACGATACTACCGACGCTCAACAAGAGAACATGTCGCTTAATACTCTCCCCTACGATCTTCTACTCAATGTCGCGCAGCATTTGGATCTCCGGGACATCCACGCCCTGCAGCTGGTGAGTGCGGGACGCGTAACGCTCGCGCATGGTCCGATTGACGCTGCGAATCGTAGAGTTGTCGGTCTCTGCACGACTTCGCGAGCACCAGGCCAGTCTTTCGAAACCTCGCCGTTGCACTCCTGCGTCGGTGTCGTGCCCTGCCGCTCGCGGGTTTCCAGCGCTTTTCCGATCTTACGACGGAGCAGCTCGTCGGGGTCGTCTCGAAAGCCACGCGTCTTGAAACAGCGTGGTTGACTCGTCCACCGAGGCCAGCTCGAAATCGGCCGTTCATCCACGACGCCAACGGAACAGGGCGTGGGGACGACACGATGCCGCCGAGTAACTGGTATAAGGTCATCAGCGCGCCACCAAACGAAGAGGTGGACTGGCTCTCCCCGATCACATCGAGCTACAGCCTGTGTGCGACGAAAAGCGGGAAGGTTGTCTGCTGGGACGTACACCGGGACAAGTGCCTGGCGGAATGGGATCCCAGGGAACGGTGGGAGCTGTGGAAGTGCCGGGTCGAGTTCGAGATTCGCACCGTCTTCTTCACCATGGCGAAGGTTCTCCACCGATCGTGCGTCTGCCAGCCTTGTCAAGCCTTCCCGTCCTGACTGCTGATGCCTGGGCAGCTACGAAGACCGGCTCATGGAGTTTGTGCTGATGAAGCTGCAATTTCCGGAGGCCGATGCGAGCGCCGATACGACCCCAACGCCCACCTTCACGACGCTAGCCCGATTCAAGACGATCGGTGTTGTCATGAACGTTTTCCTCCTTGATCCGTCATCTAGATTGCTATCTGCTTTTGTTTGGGTCTCGGCGTCGAACACCATCGGACTGTACGCTCTGCTGGATTGGGATAAACAAGAATATGTATTCATAGACACAGGCATCGAATGCGTGAGTAAACAGCCCTTATGTCATTGGGGACGATCATTAACGGCGACGCAGTCGATGTCCTCTAACTGGTCGTGTATCCTGTACAAAGAGCAGATCGTGATACATTCGGAAGAAAGTGACTACGCCCACCAATACTTCTACCCCATGTCACTACTACGCCAACACAACAAGCCATCGTCGCCAGAGGCGTCCTTCGTACCCGCACTGTCGGCGCGCGTGAGTCCAGCCTTGACGATGACGGCGCCGTTCATCTTCCCGCCGCGGACGTTGATCACGTCGTCTTCGTCTTCGTCCTCCGACGACGAAGAAGCCAATGAACAGGCCCTCGGCCTGCAGAACTGATAGAGACGGAACCTCGCACGCCCACGCAAAACCCCAACCCATTCCCCTTCCCTCCATGGTACCCCGAGAGCGCGCATTTTGTGCGTCAATGGTGGCCGACGATGTCCACCGTCCCTCGACTGAGCTGCACCGTGGTTCTGCTGGCTGACCACGACATGGAGTCGCACCGGACACGGTACGTCCTCGCGCAGCACTACTTCAAGGTGCCGCTCTTCGACGTGAGCGGCGACCCCAAGGGCGAGGCGGCCACAGCCACCGACGATGCCGAGTCCGGGTCGACCTCAGGCTCAGGGTCCGGCTCAGGATCCACTTCTAGCTCCTCCGGTCACTCCACAGCAGACTCGACGACCATCAGCGTTGCGAGCCGCGCAGACGAGGGCGCAGACTCGATGATGAAGATCTGGTACGTCAGCCAGCCGTTCGAGGTCGTGTGTGTGCTCGACGGGGTCGATGATGACGCGGAGGACGGCGGCGCGCAGACAGAGCGGCCGCGGCCGCTGATGGCCGTCGACTTTGGGCACGCGGTGTGGGTCGAGTACGTGGACATGGACGTCAAGGAGGGCGACGAGAGCGACCCGAAGCGCCTCCGCTTCGTGTCGTTCCCACCCGTCGCGGGAGAGCGCGATGGGCTGTACGACGCAGAGGGTGCGCGCTGGGAGAAACAGCCCGAGAGGGACGTGGAGGGCGTCGTGAGAACTCTAGACATCCCGGACGATCTGGAGTTGGATTCGGTGGAGACGATCAACATTGATCAGTCCCAGGGTGCGGTGATCATCTCGGTGAGGGAGGGCAAGATATTCATTCTCTGCTACGAATAGGGCGGGGTATGTAGTGTGTAGTCGATATACCGCAGCGTAAAAGGTTTTGTAACTTGGACTAATGCGTACCATCTATAGTATTTGCTAGCACTTTCATGTGTCGTACATCGTCTCTGGACTTCAATGTGATGGCAAGGCATCTCATAGACATCTGTGGATTGCCCAAACTCGAGACGTTCAGCGGTGCTCAGGTGTATTCTGGCATGACGCTTTGATAGTGATTTTACATGTCACGGTCATGTCGATCGACGTGATTCCACAATCCATTGGAAACGAGCTCAGCGATATCGCGGGAGTGATATTCAGTCTCAATGCGATTCGCAGTACATATAATATATGACTGTAGATGCGAGTAGTACCTACAAGGTCCATGCGTGATTGTCCGAGTGCATTGAATGGGGAAAAAAGAAATATGATAGCCCACAAAAATCAAAGAATGGATGATGCAATGCTCAAGTCCGCGCAGAACCATCTGTCGCGTACGATGGGTTCGATGACAGCACCGCCGAGCTCGACTGCGACGGCTTCGACGACAAAGTGCCCGTAGCCGACGACGGCCACCGTCCATGCCCACGCATCGCAGCTTCCGACGCAGGTCTTTCCTCTGGTGGCTGCTCCAGATACAACGGCGTCTCACGGAACGCACGCTGCGAGCGTACACGGGGAAGGGGCGATCCAGGCGTGACCGGCAAAACCTGCCCTCTATTCACGCCCATGTCCACGCCTCCTGTTACGGCACTCTGGCCCTCCGCCGACTCGCTCCCCGCCTCACCCACGACAGCAAGGACGGTGCGCCACGGTGACGCGCTACTTGCGAACGGGTTCGGGAGGCGGCCGGCATCCGCGAACTCTGATGGTGCCGTGGAAGTTCGCGAAAGCGGCTCTGACGACGACTGGCTGTCCGTGCCACCGTCGAAGCGAGGGAAGCGTGCGACGGAGGAGGAATGAGAGGGTGCTGCGCTTGGGCGGCGCCCTGCGAGGAGGCTACTGGGCACGCTTGGGGTGCGACTCGGCGGCGTGCTGGGGCCGGGGTTCGAGTCGTGGCGGGCGTGGGCCAAGGGAGGGGGCAACGGGGCAGCGGTGGGCGGTGGAGTAGAACTGGGAGTTGGGGGTTCGCTCACACCCGGAGGCGCGTCGGATGGGATGAGAGACGTTGTGCTTTCGGTGTGTGCGTGCTTGTTGAGGGGACGGTATTCCCGTAGGAAGCTCGGCTCGAGGCGGACAACGCGAGGCGGCTGAAGCTTCAACTGTGGATATGGGTCATCGGATTTCGCGGAAGTACTGTGGCCTTGTGAGGAGCTTGCATTCCGGCTGACGGAAGGAGAAGGCCAGCGCGGGAGCCATGTCGGCCACTGGGGGATGCGAACCGCCAGGCTCGGAACTGCTGTAGCCACATCGTGACCTAAGCTCGACTCATATTCGTCAGAAGCCTCTTTTGAGTCTGGACGGGGCGGCGACTGGGGTATACGGTAACTTGAACCGCTGGCATCCGGCTTGTCATTGTGCGAGTCAGTCGTGCTAGCCGTTGAGCGATCGTGGTGTATAAGTATGAAGCGCTCCTTAGGACTTCCTATGGATGAGGTAGCCGCATCCAT
The DNA here is from genome assembly GCF_022376445.1 of Fomitopsis serialis. NCBI lineage: Eukaryota > Fungi > Basidiomycota > Agaricomycetes > Polyporales > Fomitopsidaceae > Fomitopsis > Fomitopsis serialis. The sequence continues at coordinate 29,272 of NW_025955246.1, read as the reverse complement.
GACAGGGTTTTCTGGAGGTGGACGACCGCCCCACGAGAGGAAGGGTACTCGTAAAGTAGGGTTTCGTGGCAGAGTCCATCGAGGGCCTCTATGGACGACCGTCGTCTGGTTCACCATGATCAATGGTCCACGTTCCCATACGGCACCATCTTCTAGCTGCTGCGCCCGCTTTTGCACACGTCGACGGAGGAGCACCAGAATTAGGATCAATACGAAAACAAAGAGGATGATAGGGAGGGCGATCGCCACTGTCACCCACCCATTAGACTTCTACAAGGGTAAATTCTCATATAGTAAGCACTGGGCGATGAAAGTTTTTGGTGAGGAATACTTACGGGAGCAGTGGACATCACCCTCGATTACAACTAAGATTCCAGTTTATTGAATAGTGGCAGCCAAAGTGGCAATTAGAATCGCGATGACTTGGTGGTCAGCGACAGCGGAACCCGTAGAGTAGAGATATGAGTGTGAGGCCTTGAGAGCACACAGCGGTATAAGATTGAAGAAAGCGTGTCTCGCGGGGCACAGCCGACTCCGGAGACACTGCATGAAGCTGTGAGCGCTGACACCAAGCGCCTCGGAGTACTAGTACTACGAACCATCAGACCGATTCAAGCCGTACGGCATGAGTCCTGCGAGGATCGTGGGCGGCCCGTTGAGACGGCTTAAGAAGATGAGTTGGGCAAAATGTGAGCGGCGTAAGTGAGTAGTAGCGATTTGGTTAGCAAGTCGTCTCACGACGTACGCATACTATCATAAGTATAAACGTACGTCATGGCACAGCTCTATGAGACAATGAGAAGTAATACATCAATGGTCTTCTCTGAAACGCTGCATGCGTATAAATGCCCGTTGGACGGTGAGAGTGCCAGTGTACTTGTTAACGAGTTTGTGTGTGTCTGAGGAAGCGCCACGGAGTCCGAACGAAGGGCGGACAAACCGGGATCCTAATAGTAACATTGTGACTTACTTATCGTCGTAAAAGCGTGTACATAGACTAAAATAAAGTACCAGAAATGAATATATACTTAATTTAATGGAAGGCAGCCTAACATTGAAAAACGCCGCCTCTGATTGGCTGTCTTTTAATGTTAGGGGCGGGAACAACAGTTATATTCAGTTATATGCTTAATCTATTAGTTATCTTTCAGATATGCTTACTTCGGTATTTAAAATATCTTTTGTGAGCAACGTATCGGTGAATATTCTGCTTGTATTCTCTCTGACCTCGACGCTGTCGACGACGACGAGCACGCTCAACGATCATGATGCTGGCGGCTACCCTCTCCCGCTCCGTTGTCTCTCGGCGCATAGCCACGCATTCTGCACGATGCTTGGCTTCCAAGACATCGCCGCCGAAGTCGCCAGCGAAAGACACACTCCCACCGCCCCCAGCACCTACGGGACCCTCTACGCCGTCCTCTTCTTCGGTGCCTAGCCTGGATTTCTCCCCTTTGGTGGAGGAGGATGAAGGCCCTCGTGAGCGGACGGGAGCTCGATCTTCCAAGAACTCGCTATCGAGTATTGAGCGGAGAAGGCGTATGCTCGCCCGAGGAGCGTTTGCAGTCTTCCTCGTCGGAGCCGGAGTGCAGACCTGGCTCATGGGCAGGGAGTGGGAAGAATGGGAGTTGAAGGAGAAGAGGATGGTGCGACACAACGCCGTCTTGTCATATCTCTGTTACTGACCGTTTTTGCCACAGAAAATCGAGGATGCGCCTTCCACTCGTTGGGGACGGACGAGGGCCCGGATCACTAGCATGTTCGACGTACGTCTGCGTTGACCGCCCCGAGGACGTTCCTTACACCCGGTCAGTTCTTTACAGAACCCCTTTGGCCCGAGCTTTTGCCTGGTCCGCATCCTTCTATCCCCAAAAACCGTACACCCTGCTAGTGTCGATCGATGACCTACTTGTGACGTCGACATGGGATGTAAGTTGCGTCTCTGCCTTAGCGGTGTGGTCCTTCTTCACAATACGTGCAGCGCCAACACGGCTGGCGGACAGCAAAGCGACCGGGAGTGGATTATTTCATCGCCTATCTGTCGCAATTTTACGAAGTCGTGATCTTTACCACTCAGTATAATTATGTGAGACTCCTTGATGCACGTTTTGCTGCCATGACACTGACAGGCTCGAAAAGACAGCAGCACCTATTGTAGACAAACTAGACCCCTACCAGTTCTTCATCTCCTACAGGCTATATCGCGACGCATGTCGGTCCGTGCAAGGAGAGCCTGTCAAGGTATGGGCCTTGCTTCCTGCGGTATCCATTTTGGCTCACGCCACGTAGGACCTGTCATATCTCAACCGAGACTTGTCCAAGGTCGTAGTCCTTGATGCGCATGCCGAGCACGTATCCGCGCAGCCGGAGAACGCGATCATCATGCCCAAGTGGACGGGCGACCCGAAGGACAGGGGCCTCATCGCGATGATTCCCTTCCTCGAATGTGCGTCACCTCGCGCCCGCCACTCTTGTCACGGTGTGCTTACGCTGCACTGCAGCAATAGGAATCTTCCATCCGCCCGATGTCCGGCCGATCTTGGAGGCGTACCACGGGAAGGACATCCCTATCGAGTACGCCAAGAAGGAGGCCGAGATGAAGCAGAAGCACGTCGAGGAATGGCAGAGCGGCCGTAAGGGTCTTTCCACGAATTCCTTTACGCTGAGCAGCTTGTTCGGCGGCGGCGGACAAGTCTGTTTTCTCTCCGACTTATCGCGTACGCTCTCTGAACTAATCTGACTCCCCTAATGCAGTCCTCGCCAATCCCACCGACGTACCTCGAGCAGAAGCGACGCGAAGCGCAGTTGCAGTACCAGGAGGAGATGGCGTACATCCGCGCGAACAAGGACAACTTCGAGCGGATGCTCAAGGAGGAGCAGGAGGCGATGGAGCGAGAGATGCGTGGGGGTACGGTCTGGAGTGCGATGCAGGCTATGGTCACTGGCGCGCCGCCACCGAAGGACCCGCCTGCACCGGGCTCTGCGAGTGCCCCCGTGGCCGCTGGCGCGACTCCACCTGCTCAGCCGAGTACTGCGTAAGGCATTCATGTCGGACATCATCCCCATTCTACACGGTGTCAATACACAACTCATTGAACATCACATGGCAGTCCTGATAAGGGACTATCCGGCGGGGGTCGTCATGACTCGACAAATCTATATGAGGTCCAAGGACCAGCGGAGCCATTGGCATAAGTCGCTGCCAATCGTCAACGACCGACCATCGACAAGCTGTTACAAGATCGTCAGACGTGCTCGTGGACTAGTATGTGAGCAATCTCACGCGGATATTTGCAGACTGGTAGATGTTTCCGCTGCCGGGACCTTGGGCCACCATACTTCCTGGCGGAATATCCCCGGGCGGCCCGCCTCGTCTACGGAGTATGTGATGATCGCACACATCCGCGCTCTGCTCTCCACGAGCATCGGCAGATTCATTTGGAACGAATCCTCGACGTCCGCCATGCACGCCATACAATCCGCGTGCTCGCCGTCAAAGTCCATGTCCATCTGGAACTTCGGGACCAGGTGGGGGTGATCCGTCAGCAGGCCGGTGAGGTACCTGTCGAGGAACATCCACGCGAGGCACCCGCCGAGCTCGGTAAATATGCTAGAGGCGTGGATGGTGCCAAGGGTGTAGCGGATTTCGCGGATGTCGAGTGTGGAGACGGGGATCACGCGTGCGCTGGTCCATGCTTGGGGACCGGGCATCGTCGTAATGTTGATGTGCAAAGAGTCGAGGCGAGAGACCAGTTGCGATTCCAGTAAGCCTACAGCAGCATGCATGATCGATGAGCAAGTCTGAAGCGTGGGTTGTCGTACGACTCACCACGCCCTTCCAATGCGAACAGATGGGCAGTGATGCCTGACAAAGGGTTGATGAACGCCGCGCTCTTCTCGTACGCTCTGGCGACCATCCAATCGCTGCTAAACCTCTCGTGCCCGATCCATTCGAGCTCGTCCAAGTCGAGACACCAGGTGTTCTGGGAGACCGACGCAGCGGTAATGACGGCGATATAAGACGTCGGATCAGTCCTGAAGTTCCTGAAGGACAAGAGGGTCGGGTCGTCGCGCTGTTTGCACGGACGGCTCGGCGAGGTGGTCCACTGCGTCACGACGTCCTGGTTGAACCAGCTGACGAACGACATCGAGACGGACGTCAGGAGGGGAAACGCCGTGAGTAGAAGTAGCAGGTCCTCCGGCGAGTAGAAGACGGCCACTTTGACGACGAGTCGTTTGAGCCGCGGGAACGAGGCCATGAACTGGGTCGCTCTACCAGAAGGGAAGGCGGCCGCTGACCATTGCAAGTTGTCTAGATGTAGAACATCCACTCGGGAGAACTTGATCAGGAGTGGTATGAGCTCCGGATCCTCCCAAAAGCCCCCGATGTCGGTGCAGTCGTACTTTGTGTCATTTGGGTCCGCGCCAAGGTGGAGCTCGCGCACATAGTTGGGTATATCTTCTGCGTTGATGGACGGCGAGTCCAAAAACGCCTGTAACCACTTGCAACGCTCGAGAGTTCGTAACGTGACGGTGAGCAGCTTGTGCAACCGCGTCGTAGGCAGCCACGCGTGACATACTAGGCTACAGGCTGCAAGCGTAGACAAATCATCCCAGAGATGGTCGACGATCATCTCACAGAGTTCCAGAGGGAGTTCTGTTTGCATTGTCGTCGCCAGTGACCAGGAGATCTCTTGAACTTGAATTCGGTATCGCAGTTATGAGACTTGTGGATAGCATTTACACTAGAGGCGGACGAGTACTGCGAGGGCTTTGCGATTCGTCGACATGTGCACGAGGAATGATAAGCCGTGAATTACTTGCCAGAATGTCGCTCCTTGCTGCACATCGACTCAGTGCACTCGAGATCAACTCCGAGTCGAAAGCCTGCAATGAGCTGCAATGTTTGAACGTGGTGGCAGTACGGCGAACGACTGGTTGGGTGACATTGGATCTCGATCTCTTCACACGCGCTTTGTGCCGCAATAGGCAATAGGCAGGTACCTAGAATATAGGTTCTTATGCGGTGTATTCAAGCTGTACTATTCCCGCCTGGCCCCAGGAATATACAAATCATCGTCACCAGAATAGGTACAGCAGTATCATAGGTGTCTGAAATATGATGGTACGCGTCGCCGAATATCTATGAACCAAGAAGTGTTGCCCCACTTAGTATCAAGTCCACCAGACCTCCTTGGTGACCGGGTAGGCAGCGAGTGGGCGATCCGGGTGGAAGAAAGACATGAAGAGGGCCACGCGAGTTTTCAGGGCGAGAAGTTTGGGTAGATGCAGTGGAAATTGCATCGCAGCTGCGTCCCTGATCTCCTCAGCATCCGCCCACCAGAGGTTGTCTTCAGCCAGCTGGATCCGCATACGGAAGGTCACGACCATCTCGCGGCGTTTCGAGACGAGGAGCGTCAGCGCGCTGTCGAGGAGGGAAAAATTAAGCGAGTCGAGCTGAAGGGAGTTTGAGACGAAGGTGCCAAGGTCGAACTCAATGGCACGGACGTCGACATTCTGCAAAAAGCCCGGCATGCTTGCTGCCCATGCATGTGCAGACCTGTCGGGCACTGGCCTGGAGATATTGATACACAGGAACTCGACGACTGACATGATAGGATCATCGCGGACAAGGTCTATGGGTCCTATGGGTGCAAGGGCGTCAAAACGTCGTTTAGTCAGAAAGGGCAAGTCGGCATACCATCTGCCACGGTAGTACCTGCCACTGGCCCCATGATTCTGCGCACCACACCATCGGCTTCAGTCTCTCCTTGTTGCCTGATCCAGGCGTTGTGCGGGTGCTCGGCGATTGCCCATTCCATATGCGCGATCGAGAGACGTAGCAGCCGCGGATACAATGTCGCTGCAGCGAGGAACGCGAGGTACGAGGACGGGTCCGATGTGAGCTGTTCGCAGGACCAGATCAGCTGGATCGTCTCTTGCTGCGCGGTTTCCGCATGTACGATGGTTCGCGATCGGCGCGTCCACGAAACGGACGACATCTGTAACCGGGGCATGGTGGGAGACGCCGATAGAAGGCGCACAATGCCGTCCGATTCGTCGAATATGGCGCGCACCAGATGCAGATGCACCAATTGAGATGCCACTGAGAGGATGGCATCTGCAGTAGCTTGAGATAGGCGGCCATCCATCCAGAACAGGTTCTCGAGCCGCAGCGAGTATACCCTGGTGAAACGCCGTAATATCGACGCGAGTCGATCATTCCTCCAGAACGCCTGGACATTAACTTCTCGGACCGATGTGTCGTTCGAATTGACGCCAACCCATAAGTCGCGAACGCATAGCGCGATGCTACCCGAATCGAGAAGCGGAGAGTCGAGGACGCGCTCGAGGCGCGTGCAGTGGTACGGGGAGTGTAGCTTGATCGCGTGGAACTTGTGCGTGCGGGCAGCGGGCAGCCAGGCACGCGACACGAAGCTGCAAGCGGCGAGGCTTGCTATGTCGGACCACAGGAAGTCCACAACGATGTCGCATATCTCTGGCGGGAGAGTTGGTGCGATCATTGCCTGCATCGATGGAACCTTGACAGCAAAGGACTTGGGCGCAATTTAAGTGTGCTTGCCTCGATGCTCCACTCTATGTCCGCAAGTCATGTTCAAGGTCGTGTATTGGATTTGCCAATCATTCGCACGCACCACAATACTGCGTCAGGACACTGGCACAGGAGCGCTCTGTGAGGGAGCTGTCGGTGAGTCACTTGACGAGGACCGGTGGCATATGGACGAGTGTGGTAAGATTTGTCGACCACACGACTCGGACCGTTTTCGGAGTGACTGGAAGGTTATATGAAGCCCCAGGAAACTGCGCTTGCTAAACGGCTGTGAATCTCGAACTAAGTCTCCCGTAGGCAGACCCTAAACACGGCCTTGTTGAGTGGGGGAGGGCGTGTCAATAGCTCGGACTATTAGGCCGAGGGACATAAGTATTACCCTCTCAGATCGAATCTCGATTGCAGCGATCTTATAAGTAGGACACGATCACGTCACGGTACAAACGCGCACGAGCCCTCCCAAGATGAACTTGAATGTCGTCCCCGAAATGTGACTTGTGTATCAATCCGACCGTAGGCTGGAAGCTTCCTGAGCTTGTGTTTCTGGCTCGATTAACTCGATTTGCTGCTACTCTTAGGCTTCTCTGCATCGACCAACTTGGATCACCTCGAGTGAGTACTAGTCCGTGGACCGTGGACCTCAGAACATGAACGGGCACTACATTGTTGCTGTCTGCTACGTCAGCGTGTCTAGTACTGGATTTGGACTGGCCAGCCTGAACTAGTAGGATTGTGATAGGTCACTCACGGTACGTGACTATCCCTGTCGAACGTCTGGGATGCATGCTTTACAGGCCGGTGGACAAGTTCTTTGAGGCTCTTGCCTGGCAGGGCTGAGGGCACAGACGTGCGATTTATATTGATGCAGCATCAAACTGTCTGCAAGGATGGCGTGGATAACAGAACAGTGCAGTTGACTACTACGCGTAAGAGCCACTCCATTGAATCCTCACTGGGACCTGAGGCCGTTACAATCGATACTCAGCCCGTCATGTTTGGCCCGCTGAGGTTCGTAGTTCCTATCAAACCACGGAGGCTACCAGCTATTTTACTTCTAGCAGAACCTCTCTTATTTCATAGTCTGTGCCCCCGAGCATGACATTCGTTTGGTGGATCCAAGCCGCATGTGGGGTAATCACTCGGAAATTTGACTTCGTAAATCATCGACCGCAAGGCCCTTCCACTTGCACAATATCACGACGACTCGCAGCTCACATCGGACACTTCAAATCCCGATGACACAATTTACAAAGGCTGCACTGTACGTATACGCCATCCGATCGGCTCAAAATGGTGAGATTGACTTTTCGCATTCGCAGTCGTTTTGCGGGGTATGCGGGGTACTTCAGTTTTGCTGGATGACCCACAAAACACACTCTGCACCTCAGCCTAGGTCTCAATGCCACTGGAGCCCGGAGGATGTCGTCCCAAAACGGAAAACCGATCGAGGGTGACGGCGATCGTCGAACCAAGTTCAACATGTCAGCCTCCCGCCATATATAACCCGCCCGTGTTCGACTTTCCCCCCTCATCCAACTTTAACTTGAACCACCACCAGCCCACTGCGTATCACACATGTTCCCTCTGATCTTACTCCTGGGCGGCGCGCTGGCCCTCGTCAGCGTGCTGCCCAGCCTCCCTCCGACGTTCAACGTCGAGCTCACCCCTGGTACACTCCTCCTGACGCCGGCCGTCATGGACGACTTCCTGTTGTACCTGCCCGCCAGGTGAGTGTCGTTGGCACCTTTCATCTCATCGCGTTGGACTCATCTGTGTGTCAGCCCCGTTGTGGAGGGCACCGCGGCTGTCGTCGGCGACATCGTCGACAACACCGCAGCCGTCGTAGGCGACATTGTCAACACCGTTCGCAACTCGGCGGCTCAGGTTTCCCCGGAATTCATCTGGTTATCGGACATGTCGCTCAGCGACATCGGTTACGGGTGCGTGCCCTCGCTCTCCAGTGGATCATTCTCATGACACCTGGCCGACGTAGCCCGGCTTACATCGACTTCAACCTCGTCTTCGTCGACACCCTCGGCGGGATGGACATGGCCAACGGTACTGGCGACCTGTTGGTCATGGACCTTCCCGTCGTGACTGCCTTCGAGGACAACGCTGATCAGCACAACGGTTCTCATAATGTGGGTGAGGATGAGCCCGTCACGGCCATCCCTCCCCTCAACGTCGACGACGAGGTGCGCGACATCGTCACCTCTAACTCGACGGACAAGGCCATCGTCGATGTCGCCGCTACCGACTACATCGACGACGGTTGCGATGGCGGGACAGACTGCCCTCACGAGGTGACAGAATACGAGATGATGTTGTTCATCCTCCTCATCGCTGTCTGGATTTGGGCCGTGCCCGGGATCCTGTCGTACTCCCTTCCTCCCATCGTATCGCTCCTCAGCCGTCTTCCCATTATCCGCCTCCTCGTAGACGACCTTCGCCAAGAATTCGCGTACGGGTGGTTCTCCCCGCTCTTCCTCGCGTACCGATTCGCAGGGGTCTACTTCCTCGAGGAGATCCTGCTGGGTCCGTTATTCGCCGATCCGTTCAAGCGTATCAAGCGACTGATGGAATATGGACGGATCGACACGATGTTCATGGCGCAGGAGTTCCTCATCCTGTACTGGTGGGCGTGGTGGGAGCTGGTGGTCCCCATGGAGCGTGCGGCGGCCCAGGTGCAGATGGGCGTGGTGGATGTGGATATTGTGGAGGAGTGGGTGATGCACGAAACGGACGGCGGCGCACACAAGAAGTCATCGGTGACAGGCGGGCTGTCTGGCCCCTGGGCGTTGAAGGTCTTGTCTTCCTTCCACAAAGGTATGTGCCAGTCGGTTATATATCTTCCACCACTGTGCTGACCAGTTGTCTCAGTGCCTGAGAAGTTGCTGTTCAATGACCACGGCATCGCGAGGCGCTTCGTGCGGCCGGAGACGACTGAGCTTTTCGGCGACCTCGACTGAGCTACAGGTATCCAACCTCGCTCCATACAAGCAATACGGCGCAATCGCCAGGTCAGATTCTCGGACAAACACAGAGGTGTACCACTCCTGTCTACCGCGTTGGGTGTGCGTTCAGCCCCGGACGCGTCAGACCTGATAGATTTCGAGTAGGTGGCTCGTTCATCCGACCTCCCAACCTGTCGGCTCATTCCGTGAACACTTGATTTAGAACTGTCCTGCATGTTTCCTTCGGTTTACCGGTACTGGGCACTGTTGATAGGCTTGCTTCGTATGTAGGATCGAGTCGGGTACTCGTCCGACATGCTAAGCACGCGATCAGCGGCGCAACTTCTGGTGTTTGCTCTAATACTATGCAAGTCGATTCATGATATTTTTAAATCAGAGCACCTATTCGGAATATGTGTTCCTTGTCCAGTGCGCAAGTTCAGTACGAGAGCGGATGTGAGTATCGGACACCGAGCGGCGAGTGCCGATTTCAGATCGGGGGTAGGGATCCCGATGACTACGGGACGCGATCACGTGCGCACCCATATCGGCAACTCATCAGATCTAGATCGCCTGACTCGGCGTACATCCCAAAATCCAAGCTTAGCACCGTGTCGACTCATTGCTCAACTTATTCTCTCCCACCATGTCCGCGATATACGTCGACGACTCTGCTGGAAACGACGACACGGGGAAGGGTACCGCGGAGGCCCCATACCAATCACTCGCATTCGCAATCTTCACACACGGACCGGAGGCGAAGCTACTTGCTCGCAAGGATCCAAGCGCGTCGTATGAGGAGCCTACGCAGTCTGCACTGAAGAAGGCAAAGAAGGGCGCCGACGGGCTAGAGAAGAAACGGAAGAGGGCAGAGGAGCTGGCGGAGCGGGAGGCGAAGGAGAAGTCAGATAGACAGAAGGTGCTCGAGGAGAGCAAGAAGATAGTCCTGACAGAAGACACTGCCCTACCCGCTGCTGTGAAGGTGAGTTTCACATGAGCTGAATACGAAGTGCAGCGTTGGGCGAATCGCCGATTGTGCCCCCGGGGTCGAGAACATTGGTCTTATCGTGCAAGGATACGCCTTCGCAACGCGACCTATGGCGGCGATCCTACATTCGAACTCGTTTGCTGTGCATAAGAAACGTCCGTTTCAATACAACTACAGCAGCTTCCAAATTCATTCAAGTTCTTCAAGTAACCTACGTGCGGGGTCTGTACTGAGAGCAGTAGTAAAGATATGGCACCCGACACTGTTCTGCCTGCCTGGCCTAGTTACCGTCTGCGACCCCTCGCGTTTGAATACTGATCCTCCATTCTGCAGTCTAAAATCGGGAGCCTCACGCCCCTCCGCTCAAAGCGTGTCCGCGTCTCGGGTTGGGTGCACCGCTCGCGCGATCAGAACAAGATCATCTTCGTCGTCCTGCGGGACGGGACGGGCTACCTGCAATGCGTGCTCTCCGGGAAGGTGGCGCAGACATACGACGCCCTCACGCTCACGCTCGAATCGACTGTCGAGCTCGTTGGCACGCTGCAGCCAGTGCCGGAGGGGAAGACCGCGCCGGGCGGACACGAGTTGATCGTGGACTACTGGAGGGTCCTTGGGGCGTCCCCCGGTGGCGAGGACGCGTTTACCAACCGACTGAACGAGGTGTGTGAGTTAGAACTCTCTCCCTTTGTCTGTGCTCACAGAACGGCTTGATAGAAATCGGACCCCTCGATTCTTTCCGACCTCAGGCATCTCGTCATTCGCGGCGAGACTGCTTCCGCCGTGCTCAAGCTGCGAGCAGCGCTGCTGAACTCGTTCCGTCAGTCGCTTGTGTCGCGTGACCTTGTGGAGGTGACCCCGCCATGCATGGTGCAGACGCAGGTCGAGGGCGGCGCGACGCTTTTCAAGTTTGACTACTATGGCCAGCCTGCGTTCTTGACGCAGAGCTCGCAGCTCTACTTGGAGACGTGTCTCCCGTCGCTTGGGGATGTTTTCTGCGTGCAGGAGAGCTTCAGGGCTGAGAACAGGTGAGTAGAGGACCCGCTATACTGTGGTCTGGATTGACCTGTGTGTAGCCATACTCGTCGCCATTTGAGCGAATACACACATCTTGAAGCAGAGCTGGCGTTCATCACGTTCGATGACCTCATGGACCACATCGAAGGCATTGTGAGTCCTCTATGCCCTCTGCCAGTATAGAACTTAACGCCCTTCGAGATCTGCGACACCGTAGATCGTCTACTCGCAGAGCCATCCACGGCAGCGCTCATCAAGCAGCTTAACCCGAACTTCACCGCACCCGCGCGACCATTCCGACGCCTCTCGTACGTCGATGCGATCGCATGGCTGAACGAGCACGGCATCCAGCACGAGGCTGAGGACGCCGAGGGGAACGCCATCCGCGATGACACCGGCAACCCGAAGATGGTCGACCACCAGGTTGGCGACGATATCGCGGAGGCGGCGGAGCGGAGGATGACGGACATCCTCGGCACGCCCGTGTTCCTGTACGGCTTCCCCGCGGAGCTGAAGGCGTTCTACATGAAGAAGATCCCGGGTACTGGCGGAGACGGGGGACCGGTGTGCACGGAGAGCTGCGACCTATTGATGCCGGGTGTGGGTGAGATCGTGGGTGGGTCGATGAGGATTGCGGATATGGAGGAGCTTTTGGGGGCGTACAAGCGCGAAGGCATCGACCCGGCGCCGTATTACTGGTTTACGGACCAGCGCAAGTACGGTACTTGCGAGCACGGAGGATATGGCCTTGGTGTAGAGGTACGTTGTCATTGTGACATCCGTGTGTCCCGCTGTACTCACGTCGGTTCAGCGCTTCCTCGCGTGGCTTGCTAACAGGTTCACCGTCCGAGAGTGTTCCCTCTATCCCCGGTGTGTATTGTTGCGCCTTTTTTGTGAGACGATCCCATTGACCTGCTTTGGACGTAGCTGGCCGGGCCGTGCAACACCCTAATACTACGCAATTGTTCGAGGACCCAGAAGCGGATAGAGGAAGTAGAAACAGACCGTAGTATTGTATGTATTTGCACCGAACTGCTGTTGTAGAAATCCCCTGAAGACGAGGACGCGCGTCAAGTCGAGAGCAGCGGGGACTTCTGGTATATCGAGTATACCCCGTTCGAACGCGTGAAGACCTGCTACGTACATGCGAACTATGTAGCTACTCCGATCACGTGCAGTAGGCGCTACACCCCATATTCCGTCACACCCCCTCGACTACTGCACAGAGCATCATGCAGAATGTATGTCAATAGTAAATGCTAAGGCGAAATGCACCCCCTGATTCCAATCAAAGAACATGCCCAGGCAACCGAAGGCTCCCAATCTCAATCGTCCCGTAGTCCCTCGGTGGAACTTGAAGTTGCGAGATGTCATGCACGGCTGTCATGGCGGCTTCATTCTTCGAAGGGTTAGGACTGCTGCCTCGAACCGGCTCCTCGCGACAGAATGCACGAATGTGCCCCTGCTTCCCACATCTCCAGCACGTTGGCATACCTCCCGATGAACCTCCCGAACCATAGCCTTCCGCCCCGTTCCCTGAATCCCCACCCCCTGATCCTCGCCCTCGACCACTCCCATTCTTCGACTGAGCTATGTAAGCACCGTCCGTACGTTTCGTGTCAGGCTTGTGGCCACCGCGCCGCATCTCTTCGCTGATCAGCCGATCAATGACATGACTGAGCGTGAGTTGGTCGGACGGCGTAGCGTCCAGCGAAATAACGAAGGGTTCGTATGACTCATCGAGTCCGTTCGTAAGCGTGAGGATGCGATCTTCATCAGTCACCTGAATTCCAGCCTTCTCCATTCGAAAGGCAAAAGCCTTCACTCGCCCAATCCACGCCGCCATAACCTCATCCTCCTTCCGGAATCGCATGAACTGCCTCCGAAGTGCCAACCGGGTTGCGAACCCACGCGCAACGTGAATCTGCGCAAGGTGGTTCCAGATCTCCATCGGATCCCGACTTTGCATGTGCGACAGTTGACCATCCTCCACCCTTGCAATCATCTCTGCCCGAGCCTCCGCCATCTTCGCCTTCGACCGTGCATCAACCAATTTCTTCCACCATGCCTCCGTCTCCCCCATCGGCAACGCAGTCGGCGGTTCTGCGTCAATCACGACAACACCCGTCCACAACTTCTTTCGGATGAGGTCAGCCTCCATCCGGGTAGCCCACTCCGCATAATTGGTGTCGTTTAGGGCCGTAAAGTTGTTCTTCGTGAGTTCGACCGACATTCCGAGAGGAGGGCGACAACAATCCAGCAAACGAGCAAACAGACAGACAGACAACCAGGTGTTTAAACCAAAAACGGGCAACACGGGTAGTGATATACGCGTTCGTGTAGAAATCCCCTGAAGACGAGGACGCGCGTCAAGTCGAGAGCAGCGGGGACTTCTGGTATATCGAGTATACCCCGTTCGAACGCGTGAAGACCTGCTACGTACATGCGAACTATGTAGCTACTCCGATCACGTGCAGTAGGCGCTACACCCCATATTCCGTCAGCTGTTTGTTTTCATCACGGGATGGGCGGGGACTGCCTAAAGTTACATAAAGTGAGTGAGTATTATATATGCCGTCCACTGCGGCCATCTGTTGCAACGTGCAACAATAGCCTGGTCTCGCAACGCTGGCGTCGCGCACAGTTCGCGCATCGTAACCTCCATCTACCAGCAACATACGCGATGACCATGTACTCATCGACGAATCGCCTGCAGTCGGATTCGTCCCTCAGGCCTCAGGCCGTGCACTTTGCCTCATTGATCCGAAATCGCCCCAACGTCATTGGACCGTGGACGGGTACCGGACAGGTCCCCGCGTTCCGTGATAGTCCCGTCTGACATCGCAGTGAGCGACCACGATCCTTGTTTTGACCATCCATGCTCCCGGACGAGGCGCAGGCAATCAGGTTCCATTGACCTTGGTCAGAAAATTCACGGCGAGTCATTCATAAGTACTTTCTGAACACCTTGACCAGACCATCTGAGACGACTTGGACGTAGGCATCCTCCGAGTCGGACTCGTACTACATATGCATACTTGCCTACGCATCGCAGAGATCTTGGATGCGATATTCGAACAGGTTTCCGACTCACTGCAAAATGGCGCAAGCCGACAGACAGCGTCGCGCACACTCCTCGCGCTCGGGCTAACATGCCGCACAATGATTGACCCAGCACTCGACCGACTATGGGAGACTCAAGCCGGCCTGTCGCAGCTAGCGCGAACACTGCCCACCGATTCGTGGGCGCACTTCGGGAAGAGCATCGTGGTCAGTCATCCCTCCCTGCGCAACCATATACGAAGTTTCCACACACCCATCCGTTGAAGTGCGCTCACTGGCAATGTACATGGCCTTGACAGACCCTCACGCGGCCGCTCGGCCACGATGACTGGCGGCGGTTCGACTCCTACGCCCTGCGAATCCGCAACTTCGGCTTTGAGCTCGACGGCACGTCCAACTCCAACGCATGGCAACCCGTCAACTACGCCGTGCTCGACGCGTTTAGCGCACACCATCCCGGTGCACCGCTCCTCCCTCGCCTGCGCCGCCTCCGGCTAACCACCTCCCTGACAAAGTCCATGCAGTTTATCGAGCTGCTCCTCACGCCGAGCTTGACGTCGGTGGCGTTTGATTTTGGTCTGCACTGGCGGCTGCAGGAGGAGCAGGTGTTCGTTGCGGCGGTGCTGGCGGGCGCTGAGATGCGATGTCCAGACCTGGAGGAGGTCATTGTAGATCGGATACCGTTTGAGCGGGTCGCCACGTCGTTGCGGGCCCTCGCGTACATGCTCCCACAGCGTCTCTACACGCCCAGTCTGTGCGGAGATGACATCCTCCGTCTCGCAGCGGTCCCGAGGCTCCGCCACGCAGAGTTCCGCATCTGCGACGTATTAGACTCGCTCTCGCCCGCCCGCGCGTTACATCTCGACGCGTTCCGCTCCCTGCGAGTCCTCAGGCTGCACGTCCACTCGCTTGACGTGTCCACCGCGCTTCTCAAGCTCCTCCGCACGCCCTACCTTGAAGCCCTCGGCGTCCACGCGGAAGAGCGCCCCGACACCTCGACCCTCTCCGCCTTCCTCACTGAGCTCCTCGCCATCGCCTCGCCTATCAACTTCCGCTCGCTCAGGCTCTTCGACGGCACGGAGGCGACCGCCGAGCTCTACACGGGAGATCTCCCCGCGTGGTGGGGTGACAGACCGGCCGTCGACGCGCGCGTCCTTGAGCCATTATTATCCCTTGCGGATATTCGCGTTGTGGAGATCAACTTCTCGTTACGGTATCAGCTGGACGACGAGTTCATTGCTCGGATGGCGGCGTCCTGGCCGGCCCTCGAGCACCTGAACATAGGCACGCTGTATGGGTGGGGCCGCCCGTCCGGCGTATCGCTCGCTGGCTTGCGCGAGGTTTCGACACGCTGTCCTCAGTTGCGGTTCTGTGGGATGGCGCTGAACCTCATAGATATAGACCTCCCCCGCACGGACAGCTTGGGGTGCAACACGCACGTCACGAAACTCTTCATCGCGGACACGACGGCGACGGAGGACGCGTGCGAGGCGAGCACACCGGTGCTCCTGTCGCTCTTCCCCAACCTCGAGGTTGTTGTTTCTTATAGCGTACTGTCATCGGGCGCTCGAGGAGCTTCTGAGGATCTCATGATGCCAGGAGAGGTTGCTTCGCAGCTCACGTCGCGGATATCTGCGTTCCGCCGTGCTGTACATGACGTGCAGTGATCGTTGTTTGAGAACTATGTGCGATCTTTGTAGCGTGCGCGTAATGATCTGATATGCGGCGAGTAGCCACATCGGCAATGGTGATGTCTGTAATGTACGACTTCCTATGTAGGATGCAGCTAGAATACAACGATTGGACTCGTAGTTATGGGATATAACAAGTAAACCTGTAGTTCCTAGACCTAATAGTCATACATTGTAGCCAACAATACCATACGATCCTAACGACTCCTCAATACAACTGGAGGTACATGACGGGCTCCCGCAATGCAAGACCCTCCGACCATCTGTACAACGAACCTCTCGCACACCGCGGCGTGCTCAATTCGACGAGTAGACGGATTCGGGAGTAGGTACGGCCGACATGGCCCTGCCAAACAAGCCACGCCTCGGGGATGCGTCGACGCGGAAGCTTTTGGAGAATCTCATCCAAGCCATCATTGGCTCAGATACGCAGCCTGGGTCTGGAGCTGCAGCGGAGGCCACAAGCCTTCATCCACGTCCATCGCGTCCGGCGGTTCCGAATCCAGCCGGAGGGAGAGGCAGCCCGAGTTGAACTGCGAAGCGAAGTGTGCTTGTGTCGCCGGAGGTTCGGGTTCGGGCTGCGTGTGGGTTTGGGACATCGGTCGTAGGGGACTTGACGACTCCATTGGAATGATGATATTGCCTGAGCTGAAGCGGCGCTCAGCGCCATCTTCGTCTGCACGAGAGTCTACGGAGCGTACGAACGTCAATTTCGATGCTTGAGAAGCGGATATCGCTCCTACCTTGGTCAACATACGGAGCCTGAGTCTGGAGGGGCGGGTACGGCTCTATAGGGTACGATTGTGGCTGTACCGCCGGTTGTTTTTGAGGAGAGCCAGCGCGAACTGGAGAGGGCGTAGGACTCGCAACATCCCCTGTGAGCTGCGTCTCGACGTCTCGTGCGGATGTCGACGAGTCCACGCTAACGTTGGCGCTATGCGATGCGCTAAAGGCTGACGAGCCTTGCGAGGATTGGGGTGCAGGGACCCTCCCGGTGCGGCGTGGGAGGGGGAGGGGCGTAGGTGATTTATGCAGATGCGGCGGGTTGCGGCGTGGCAGGGGAAGAGAAGGGAATTTTTGGGAGGCGGCGAAATTGATTGCGTCAACGACGCGAGAGTGCAGGGGCGGAGTGGGAGGTAAGGGCGACGCCATCGGGGTTGTTATAGGGGATGAGGCGGCATCACAGTCTGCGAAGCTGCGTCCTCTTTTCAGGGGCGGAGTGTACAGTTCTTCAGCTGGGATAGGAGATCCACGTGAAGGTGATTCTTGGCCGCTGTCTACTGCGAGTTCTGGCTGTGACTGGATAGCTGAATCATTCTCAGGCTGAGAAACTCCAGGTGGCTGGTTTGGTGTCCTACGATCTTGCGTAGACTGCGCTCGCTCACTTTGCAGACTCTCATTTTCCGTAGGGGCATTGGGCTGGGTGAATTCGCTCGACTGAGTAGGAATTCCCTGCAGCAGACTATCTGCGGAGCACTGAGGCTCTTGCGCCATTTCATGCAGCATATCGAATGGGCTCGTACCTGTCATCCCGCTCTGCCCTTCATTGGATCGTAAGTAGATGTCCCAATCTTTCTTCTCTACTCGGAGGATACGCGTGAAGTGCTCCGTCTTCAGATGATCCAACAGGTCAGGCGCATGCTCGAAGACTTGCGCACACCAGTTCCAACGGCAAGCCCACAGATTAGGACCAGTAGTGGCGCTCATATCATCGAAACTTCAGATTCGGAGTTGGTGTTCGAAAGTTTCAGAATGTTTGCCGAGACAATACGGCCAAATCGCAAATTGTCCGCAGCTTCAGTAGAAAATAGTAGTGGCAGTTGAGTAAGTACTGAGTACTGAGTGGCAGCGGCAGGTCGTGGTTGCTATTAGCGAGTGGCGGGCGTACAGCGTGACAAGTGCGTGACCTACGTGACAGACGCGGTTGTGGCGTCAACCGGACAGTAGAATATGTAAGTTCTTACACACGCGACACGCATTGAATATTGAACGTTGAACGTTAACGTTGACTTTATCTCGTATACATACCCATCCATGTTGAGCTCGATCGCGCCCCACAACCGCACCGATATTATGGAGTGCGACTGAACTCAAAACGGATAGGTACGAGACAAGAGCACCCATGCCTTTTCTGTCATGGCAACCTAGTGACAATCCATGGATTCTT
Organism: Fomitopsis serialis; assembly: GCF_022376445.1. NCBI lineage: Eukaryota > Fungi > Basidiomycota > Agaricomycetes > Polyporales > Fomitopsidaceae > Fomitopsis > Fomitopsis serialis. The sequence continues at coordinate 10,824 of NW_025955246.1, read as the reverse complement.
GAACATCTTATACATTCTTGCATTTTGTTTTCTAGCTATTGATATGAGACGCTATCACCAGTGTAGCTCCAGAGAGGACCTTCGAGCACAGACCAGATCCGACAGCACTTTGCTTGTACTTAACGAAGAACAAAAGAGCCACACAACTTTGTGACACTACTACAGCTCCTAGTCTTGTATAATGCCTTCTGCCATTCTCCTCGGATGCCTGCTTCTACTTTCTACATACCACCGAGGAATACCACGTCCACAGCTGGCTTCAAATGCGGATTTGCCATTCTAGTACATAGCATGCCGTACAGCTTTAATACAAGCGGCGACCACATGCTATGTCACGCTGCCTCGCGTATGCCGCACGGTTTGCTGCGAACCATCAAAGCAAAGTTGGATTGTGCGCTTCCGAACTTTGTCTGAACCCATCCACGCCCACACCTGCTTTGGAGCGGATGGATGCAGATAAATAGGCTGTCCTCTGCTCTGCGACAGGGTAGACATCCTCCATCCATAATCGCGCTCCGAGTTTTTCAAGCTTGTCCGATCTAGCCATGGGTAAAAGCAAAAGCAAAGGCAACAAGCTCACGGATGGAGACAATGAAGGCCACAAGTATCTGACGGTGTACCGTCCATACCCGATGAACGCTGACATGGACGTCGAGGCTGATCGCATGGCCTTTGCCTACTGGATCGCGAGCTGCATCGGTAGAGAGAACCTCCTCGCCTTCTTCCACAAGCCCAAGGTACGTTATCGTCGTCATCGCACCGCAGTGAACACGGCCACGAGCATACAACCACTATGGCCATGATTGTGGCAGATCATTGCGACAGTATCAGGCTGTTCCGGTCGCAAACCGCGTGCCGAGCCTCACACCTGCTCTATTGTGATCTGCGGTGTCTACGTCTAACGAATGTGGACTTGCTCACTCAACTATCATTCGTTATAAGTCTCCGAGCATGCTCATCATCGAAGTCAATCGGGCTCTTGGGAATTGCACAGAGATCCTCGGCGAACATCGCTGGTCCACGTTCCTCCGCAATCCATCGGACGTTGAGAAGACGATGAGCTCCAAGGTGTTCTTTTGCACATACTCGACTAGTTGGGGCGTCGAGAAGTATGGTGAGAGTGTTCGCACTTTGGGTGTATCATCTCCTGATCTTTCTCTCACAAGGCTGGAAGCGTATTGATCTGATGGACGAGTGGTTCATATCGAAGGAGAGCAGTGTCAAGTGGCACCGCATTAACAAGTAGGTTCTCAGTCTTTCACTATGACTATTCCTCACCACGCCACTTCAGTGTCATCAAGTATCCGTACCCGCCCACAGAAAGATGCGATCCCCCAAAGGAAGACCTGACAAGAGAAAATCTCTGCCGCCCGCTTCCATCCAAGCACCATCCGCCACCGCCACCGACCCGCGCTCCTCCAGGTATGGTCATCATCGCATCCCCACTTCTCTCTTCTGAATATCTGCTACACCAGTTGGTTCTCCTGCGTGGCAAAAGGCAAGGGAAGCCGAGGCTCGTGCTCCGTCCAATCGGGCAGGCACCCCACACGCCCAACAGCAAGATTACTCGATTGGTCCCCGGGACAACAAGACTCGTAACCTCGCAGGCTGTAAGTATTACGGCTCCTGACCGGTAATGTCCTTTGCTCACCGTTTCACAGGGGCGCAAGATAGGTCATCTTCGTTCCAAGCGACCCTGCCTCCAGGGCTGGTTTCGCCCCCGAGCGCGATCACGACGCCGGCGTCCAGATGGAGCATGGGCCCACCAGGGCTCGTGCGCAGTGTGGGCAGGGCGTCGTCCGGGTCGAGCGAGAGCGAGAGCGGCAAATCTTCCCCACACACGCCCCAGGACGACGTGCCTAACGAAACGAGGAGCTTCTCAGTGGGCGCGAGCATGGCCGACGACGAAGGTGAGGACAGCGAAGACGACGTCGAGATTGTGGGCGTGCCGACTGCGAGCAACATCATGCTATTTCCTGCAGAGGAGAATCCGCACGCTGATAAAGAGGAGTACGAGGCATCGCACGGCGATTGTGGCACATCTGGACCAGGATGGGGGGAGGCCGGTGGTCAAGCGGATGAGGAAGCGCAGCAAGGCGACTGGAGCACGTCCGGACCAGGGCCGGCGAAACCTGCGAGCAAGATAACAGAGCTCGTCTTCAAGTGCAGCTTCCACCAGAATAACAAGTGCAAGCCTACGACATGCAGAGACTATGCCGACTTCCTCAGGCAGCAGAAGCGCGAGGCGGAGAGGGCAGCAAGGGCAAACGACAAGAAGGGGAAAACTTCGCGAGCAGGTACGTCGGCGCCACTACACTGAATAGATCAGGGTTGATTTCAATGGCGTCGGTTCAGAAACAAAGGGGACCTGGCGTACTATCACCGACACGAACAGAGGTCGCCGCGGCGATGTTACGGCGGGGCAAGACAGTGCTTCGGCGGGCGAGCGCGACGGGCCGCCGCACCTCTCGCCTCCGGATGCCGGTTCCTCGCCTTCATCCGACGAGCGCTCTGAGTCTGCATCTTCGGAGAGAAGCTCCCCTCCGCCTGCGAGTCGTGGTAAGAGGCCGATGCGCACCGTCCCTCAACCGAACACTCCGCCCACCCGACCCGGCAACCTACAGCGCCCTACGCACTTGACGAAACGCAGCTCAAGCGGTGCTGGTGGCAGTACTCAGGCGAGCATGCCTGCTACGCCGACCACGCCTGCTACCCCACCCCCGCCGCCAGCTGGGCTGCGCAAGAACGGCAATGGCAATGGCAATGGCGCCAGCGCCGGCCGAGCCGCATCTACGAAACCTACCCCGCTGCCCCCGCGCGGCTGCAGAAAGGCAAGGGCAATGCAGGAAACAAACTGTTTGTTCCTTTGTCACCCCCGCCCTCAGGTGGCTCGCGTGCGGGCGGAATACAACAGTGGGTAGAGCAAGTCGGCCGCAACGCAACTGTCGATGATGACGCGAAGTCCGTCGGCGGATGGAGCACTGTGTCAAATGGCGCCGGCCAGTGGGGCGAGCCCGACGTTGTTCAGACCAAAGCCGACGATGTTAAATCCGTGGGGGGATGGAGTGTCATGTCCATGGGTGAGGGCCAATGGGGCGATGCCCAAGTTGTCCAGAAGACCCACGCTGTCCAGAAGACCCACACTGTCCAGAAGACCCACACTGTCCAGAAGACCTACGTCGTCCAGAAGACCCACGTTGTCCAGAAGAGGGACGACAATGCGAAGTCCGAGGGCGAATGGAGTGTCGCTTCAAAGGGTGTGGGCATGTGGGCCGAGGACGACAACGTCCATGACAAAGGTGACGATGCGAAGTCCGCAGCTGGATGGAGTGTCGCGTCAAAGGGCATAGGCATGTGGGCCGAGACCGACGTCGTAGGGAAGGACGACGACGCGGTCTCTTCCGCAAGCACAGTCGCGCCTAACACGTCGAAGGCCCACGGTGCTGTGGCACCCGATGCAGGAAAGGGCAAAGCGAAGGGAAAGAAGAAGGATAAGAAGAACCAGAAGAAGGACATTCAGAACACTCAGAATGGTGGAAAGATCCCTGCCAGTGCGAACCCCACCGCGACAGTCCTACCTCAGTTCGTGCCTACGGCAAAGCTGAACTGGGCCGACGAGATGCAGAACGAGGACGACAATCGCTCGGTCGCATCAAGCACTGATCAATGGGGCCGCGTGTCGAACGGGCCTTGGTAGGCAGACTGAGGACGACGTTTGCTCAGGACTGGAAGAATAGTGTGGACGGATGGATCCGTGGACATGGTGGATACGGTGACAAGAACTCCTAGACATGTCCATTTGATATTGACGCCAAATCGCTCTCGTTGCTAGTGTCTTGTGCTCGAGACAATCTCGCTGTTTTCTTGCTTTCGCGCTGTAACATTGCAAAGCTATCGATGTACATATGCAGATTCTGAAGTGTAAAATGAAGTCAGTTTCATTACAATATGTGCTGCATATCATAGAGGCGGATCACACTGACAGGAGAGTACAGTGAGTGGGGCCGGGCTATGTTAGGCCATATAGATTTGGTTCATTGGTATCGCGGAGACGTATTACGGGTGTAGCGAACTACGAGGCGGTCCCTCCGTGGTTCTTCAGCCATCGCTGTACCGCACTTGGCATTGGGCAAGCAGTGGACTCTCCCTTTCCATCCGTCTGTTCATACATCGCCTGACAACACTTGTACAAGTTGCGCATGTGCTCCTCGCACTTCTCCGGCTTGTACGTGTTCTTGTTGAGGCACGTTTGAAGCTCGCAAGCTGGGAGATACACGAAGAGTGTTAAAATTTGCTCAATTGCGGTGATTTGCACCTTACCTTCAGCTTGACATGGTGGGTCCGCCGCCTGATATCCCGATGTGAGCAACCTAGGGAACGATTACCGGAGAACGTGATGATGTACCTTTGCCATACTCTGGATAAGTAAGGTGGTGCAAAGCCTGTCGAGGTGTCGGGGTGTTTCAACTGGAAAACTCGGATGTATGATGGGCGGCGTGGTAGCAGGGTAGGCGGTAGCTCCACTCGAGCTGAATTGGTGAGATCATGAACGTCACGCACACGTGACCGCGTTTAGGACGCGTCGGCCCTGGCAGTGGCCCCAGTTTGAAGCTCTTCCATAGAGCGTTGTTTACACATTACATCGTGTGCTGGTCAGCATGTGGAACAGACAGAAGTCGCCATATATTGGCTATATCATCGCACCATATACACAGACAAAGGCTTGCCGAACCGAATTATTTGTGCAGAAAGATCGTTGGCCATAGGATTGGGACTATCCAACGAAGCCGGCGGGAGACTGTCGACTGAGATATGAGACATGTACTCATAAGTCAAGGACCAAGAAACGGCAGGAGACATCTTGTAAATGGATCGCTGAAGTTCATGTTGTATTGCGCAGTTCGCAGGATGCGACGGACTGCAAAAATAGCTGTTACAGCAGATACATGACCCACCCACGGAGCTCTACAGCCACCGCCAACTCATGATGTGGATGCGACACTAGCTGCGGACTGACCACCCTCTGCCTCGGCGACAACGGCCTCCTTGACTCCGGCCTTGTCCTCCCACGCCTTCAGCTGCACCTCGTACCACTCCCACACCACTCGCCCCACTGCTTCCCCGCCCAGCTCGCCGTCATCGGGAAGCACCGTTTCCATAGGCTGGGCCTTCTCCTTGCCCTTCTCTGTCGCCTCCGTTTTCTCGCTCTTGCTCTCCCCAGGTAGGCCGGGCACATTCTGCTGGACGACCGCACACTCGCGGTACAGTGCGCCCGGCTTGAGTACCTCTTCGTTGATAATCATGACAGGGCGCGGGACCTCCTCGCTGTCCTGTGCTGGTTCCTGCTCCTTCTGCTTATCTTGCGCGTCGGGGTTCAACGAGGCGTTGAGGACGGCATGGGCACGCTTGAGGGGCGAGGGCAGGAAGAGGACGTGCAGGATCGTCTGAAGCGACGAGGTTGGGGACTTCGCGAAGACGAGAAGAAACGGGAAAAGGAGTAGATAGCTGAGGCAAGCAAGGTGTCGTCAAGCACGCTGAATGGGCTGCGGTCGCAGACTAATGTTAGAGTACTCACATGAGAAAGCCGAGCATGGTGAATCCCTCAGGGGAGTCTCTGTCGGCGCCAAGTAGTGGCGCGATGGTGTCCTTACGGCTGATGCCTGGGCAGGCAGACACAGTGAGGATGTTGGAAGGCTGTGGGGTTAGTTTCTCGGGGGGCGTTTGAGCGCCTGGGCCTGCGTTAGCTTTCTGAGCGTCCGGCGACTGGTTAGGCAGTGAGTCGAGGACGCGTTGCAAGTGGCGGGTGAGGATGGCCGTCCGCAGGGCGCGCTGCCCTTCGGATAGAAGGAGTGGTGACGACCCTGACGACTTGGACACACCAGACAGTTGCGCCGCGAAGGCGGGGGCCGCCGCCGCATAGAACGGATTGACCACGCTGACGATGCGGATGTCGCGCTCAGCAGGCTCGACCAGGAGCGCGGGCAGCAGGAGGGTGATAATAAGAAACGTCGCAAGCGACGCCGTCTCTCGCCTCTGTGCGTACTCTTCATTTTGCCCACGCCGGAAGAACGACCCGATGGTATGGTACTCATGCGCGAAGACGAAGCCGTCGAGACGTGTGTCCTGGCCCGTCAGGAACTTGGTGGAGAAGTCGCGGATGGACTTGGGATCGGCGAGGTCTGCATGCTCGGCGTAGATGTGCTCGTTGTTGGTAGTTGCGCGGAGGAGGGGGATCAGGACGGAGGGATAGGGGTGGTCGAGAGCGTACGGCGAGAGCGCGATGATGTGCGCGCCGCGCGAAGCTAGGGCATTGAGCAGCACGAGGCCCACTGGCGTGAAGCCTCCCTACTAGACAAAAACAATTCTGTAAATCGAGAGCTGCATTGAGGAGCAGTTTACGCAACTGTAAGGATGATGACCCGCGCATGGAGATCCCGTTCACGGTTGGTTGTGCGGCCCTGGGAGAAGGCGTAGAGAACAACGAGAGCAACAGTTGTGAGGCCTATGTGAACATAGTACTTGGATGGCACAGCTGCAACAAGTCCAAATATCACTTGAACCACCATCCGCCTTGCGTAGAATGCCTGCAGAGGAAGGAGATGGTAGAGGGAGAAGAGGAAGGGATGACAACGCCGAGTCCCGACCACAGTATACTTTACTTACTATGGTTTAGATAGTACAAGTTAACTTATACACCGAGCACTACTTACTCCTAGACTTATCGCACTATCACTGAATTACTGAACTTATGTGATCTCTCCCCCAACAGCGGTAGTGATACACAGCCTGCAATGTGCATGGCCTTTCCAGGCTTCAAAACGCTTGGATTTTACGCCGGTATTCTCTCAGAGACAAGTCAGCGCGGACCCCGACGATGTCGTCGTCATCTGGGCCGCGATTCGTGGTGGCGTATTGCGGCCAGCTTCCTTTCCGGGCAGGTTGTAGCTACATATGTTAGGCAACTCGTCATACTTACGATCGACATCTCTCTGAACTCTCTCTGGCAGACGATGAACTATCGCAGAAGACTGCTTTCTGGGTGCAAGTACTTAAAGCGCGTCCTCGTCTCGTCAATGGCAAGGTCCTCCTTGACTTCGGTCTTCCATCATCACTAGCTCGGTATCACACGCACAACCTGCCGTGTACGTGCTGTTCCCTTATGTCCGTCCAACACATTCGCATGAAGGACAATTGAGGGAACATCCAGCGGAAATTAGAGCCAGCGGTGGTCCAGAAGCCACGCAGACAGCAACGGTCAGTGCCCTCCGACTCCTCGTGCATACCACGCTGTCGGATGCCATGCTGAATGTGCCAGCTCAGCGCTCATCGACACCAGGCACGAACAACGGAGTACTTTAGTGTCGAGCAAGTGCCAAGAGAGTGAGCGGATTGTCATACGGTGCTAGACGACGCCGTTCCGGTGAGCACCAATACAGTATTGCAGGCGCATCGTGGTTAACTTACTGGACCGTAGCCACAGAAGTTAAAGCCTGGTTAAAGCCTCACGCGCGGAGGCCCGGAGAGATCGATCGACATTTTACGCGTGTCGATCGCGAGGCCGTGTAGTCCGGTAAGTCTCGGTGCAGTTGCGTTCCAGTGCGTGCGTGATGGAGAGGTGCTTGGGAGGTGCCACCAATTGTTGCGCGACGCAGTGCGAGACCGACGGGACCAGGCCTGCTTATTCCCGATTGGGTGACGCTCACAGATCACGATCTCTGGGGGGCGCGAAAAGGCCGTGGCTGCGGCGAGTGCCGAGGGCCATAAATACAGAGTGCGTGCCTCTGCGCTCATCCTGTTCGTCTCCCACGTTCTCTTACGCCAACGGCCTCCCTTGCCCGCGCGTTCCTCGCCCCGTCGACCTCTGCAGGGCCGACACCACACTCGTTCCCCACGCACACATTCGCTTGTTGACGAACACATCCTACAACCAGCATGTTCTCGGCCCTTGTCACAGTCTCGACGCTCCTCGTCGGCGCGAACGCGCTCACGCCCAACAACCTCATGCGGCGTGACAACTCCCTCACATCGCTCAAGTACACCGGCATCGGTGGATCTGGCAGCTACAACAAGGTCACCGACCTTGTCCCCGGTGACTGGCCTAGTTGTAGCGTGAGCAATTACTGCCAGACGGAGAGCGTGTCCGTTTCGGGTAAGTTTCCTTGTTTGAGAACGTGTTTCGCAATTCTCTCTTCCGGCTGGGGTGCGTTGTGGTGCCGCAAGATTGCCGCTTTGGACTTGGATACGCACAGCCGTTTACTGTACCGTTTCGACCGTAGGTTCGGTCACAGGTCGCACCCCCTCAAACTAGGGTTTCAGTTCATGTGTCACAGGTCACAGAGGGGTCCGAACAAAGGATTCCCGTAGGCGGTCACAGGTATACGAATGCATTTTCCATGGCCTCGTTACTTTCAGTGGGGTCTATGATACCGACTACCTATCATACCTCTGCAATCTTCTTTCGCTTCGGGCCTACGGCGCATTGCTGGCAAAGGCGGTCACCCGCCGCCTGCCCTGGCCACCGGTGATTCTGTGATCACAGGTCACCAGGCCCTGTGAACTAGGCATTTCGCTAGTTCGTTGGTCACAGGTCACACACCCCGAACCTATGGTTGAAACAGTACGGTATGTGCCTACTGCGGTGAAGCGCTATAATACCGCGTTTCTGCTCGCTTACCTCGGGCCCGCGTTCGACCCGTATGTGGCTCATATGCGCCTGTGGACTGCGCTCTTGCTTTCCGAATCCAATTGCCTGATGGGCCTCGAAGCCGACGTCTGACTGATTATCCCGGTTTACAGGCAACCTTGCACCCTTCGACGATGAGATGACCATCGCCTTCCGTGGGCCGATGACAATCTCCAACATCGCTGTCTACCAGCCGGCCAACACCTCCGCGGCGACCTGGTCGCAGGTTAGCTCCTGGACCGCCGGTGGCTCTGCTAACAACTTGGTGTTCATGAACAACAAGGGCGGAGGCCTCTCTGGTGAATGGTCTGGTACGTGTTGCAATGATTTGTTTGTGCTTTCACAGCTTGCTCATGGTTGCTGCAGTCTGCGGTGGTGCCAGTCAGTCGTACGCCAATGGTAACTGGACCGATGCGGCTGCCTCGCCCATGGACTCTGTCATGGACGGCACCCTCCCCGCCGGTCAGGAAGTGGTAAGTCAGACGACAACTTCCGTCCTGGTCGGCGACTGATCTTTTGTCAGAACATTGTGACTGCCAACGCCTGCAGTGACACCAACGCTTGCTCCGCCTTCACTCGTGGCACTTCCAACCATGGCTGGGGCGAGTCGAAGATGTTCGTCGTGACGGTGACGATGCCCGACTCGTCTGACGCATCACAGGTGCCCGCGGTCTGGGCACTGAACGCGCAAGTTGTCTGGGCGGCACAGTACGGCTGTAACTGCCGTGGCGAAGGCGTCGGCGGCTGCGGTGAGCTCGACATCGCCGAGGTGCTCTACGGCAACGGCGACGACCCGTCTGCGGCCATCTCGGAGATCTACTCGTTCAAGGGTGCGACGGGCTCGGGTGCTTCTGCATTCGCGCGCCCCGTCGACACACCCGCGACGTACGGGATCGTGTTTGACGTGGACAGCGATGCGATTTCCGTCCAGGAACTCACCGAGTGGGACTACACCCAGACGGCGATCCCGCGCAGCATCGTGAACGGGTACCTCGATGCATCCGCCGGCGAGACGGTGTCGTTCAGCGCGAACGCGCGTCGCGCGGACAAGCGCTCCATCTTTGGTGCGCACCACCGTCGCCGCAACCACTAAGCGCGATGATCAACGCTTCCTCCACGCCCCCACCGTTCCACCGTCGCTCGCTGTAGCCGCCTCCCTCACCGCCTCCCTCGCGGTTTCGCTCTTTCTTATGCTTCCGATCCCACATCGATAGACGTGTTACCCCTTCGGTGTCTGTCATTCTCGTTCTAATTCTTCCCACCGTACACGTTTTGCTCTTTGCCCTTGACTTATTCCGTACCCCCGCGCTCCCCCTGGCTGCTCGGACAGTCGCGGCAGCGCGTCCCCTTCCCCTCGTGCGCGCCAGCCGCTGCCGCGCGGCGCCCGGTCGCTGCGTCCCTCCATGTTGTTTGTTCCCCCATGCTCGATGCTGCCCCCTCCCCCGCGCCCGCGCGCTGTCTGACCTACGTAGCCTACTGTGTTGTAGCACGCCATGTCCATGTTGGTGCGCGGTTGTTCGCTTCGCCCTGTTCTACGTATCTGACGCTCGTGTTGTTGTTTCTGAAATATCATGGTGTTATATTTGGTCGAGCGACTTCTGTGTTGTACGCGCATGGGTCCACTTTACGTCGCAGACCGTGGAAGTTGGTCATGTTGGTATGTAGACTCTAATTCTAGAGATCTAAAGACAGCTCGTGCTGTATACTTGGCATTTATATGTCGAGTGGGCGGCCATACGTTCAATAGGTCCGCGTACGTCAGTTAGAAAGACGACCTGTCAATCGGATATTGAGTGTTCGTTCGGCAGGTGCGTCGAGACTTGCCTTTTTTGGCCATATTGTGGCAGTGGCTGAAATATAATGGTGATTCTCCTCGTTCTTGACGTGGACGACGTTAAGTATCTTGGTTCGTAGGTAGTACGTCGTGTGTCAGTCACCGGCCTGCATGTATATAAAGTACACACGAGTCTTGAGAATTGATCCCCTCTTGATTGTGATCTTCCACCACTTTGCACAACAAGGCTTGCATGATGTTGCTACACGACGCCTTACCGTAATGCCAGACGCACTGAGAGCCACCCGCTATGCATCATACGAAACATCATAAGGTGCTTTTCATCGCCCCCATTTCGGCGGGCGGA
>NW_025955245.1:0-50751 GCF_022376445.1 Fomitopsis serialis | reverse complement strand
GTGGGTATTTTCGTTCGTCGCAAATTGGTCGCAAAATACCTTTTGTTCTCGATGACTAGCCTTGGCACTCGCTCTGGGCTGCGGGATCAGCGCTCCGGTGTTCGTCGCGATGATGAAATGAACAAGTGAGCGGTGCTTCATGAGTGCCATCGCACTGTTACCGCTGTCCCGGGTTCAGCAGAGTCGCCATGTAGGGTTACAACATGTTCACTCTCGGTGAGTTCCCCATCACTGTCAGGGTCGGACAGACAGCTGGCAGGAATTCTCCGTCGTGCAGTTTGGTGCGATCTAGCGCGCGGTACTTACTCAGTCTCCGGCAACGTTTCCGCACTCCAATACCCGGCTGACTATTCGTTTGCTGCGAGGAAGGCAGCAAACGTACCATGGTTCCATTTCGCTCCACGGTAGAGTTGGACGTAATCCAATACCAGGCCAGTGGTTTTAGCCCGAGCATTCGCGCGATTCTTCCAGATTAGTTCTCGACAAGCTACTAGGCATGCCCGACCCAGCTCTCAAGACGGACACCGTCGACGAGGGCATCGCGAAGGCGACCTTCAATGAGGTATCTCAACGGTTGTCTATGCAGGCTCAAGCAGCGCGCAAGACGAAGACATCGAGAAGGGCGGGGAAACCACTTTTGACCTTCGGGAGTACTTGGTCTCGTCCAACGATGCTAACCAGGCAGCCGGAATCAAGCATAAGCACGTAGGCGTCGTTTGGGAGGATCTTCAAGTCGACGTGGTCGGTGGCGTCGGTCACAAGATATACATACCGACCTTCCTCGTACGTTCAGGAGATTCGGTCGAGGATGTGCTGAGACTCACCCAGCTTCTAGTTGCAATCATCGCATTCTTCTTGACGCCGCTTTCATGGATCAAGGCTTTCCTATACCGGTTCTTTCCTTCACTTCGCAAGCAGATTCCGACGCGTACTGTCCTGCACAAGTGAGTTTTGAATACATCAAATCCGCACGTCTCTGACCCCGATACTAGGTCCAGTGGCTGTCTCAAGCCCGGCGAGATGTGCTTGGTGCTTGGAACACCAGGCGCTGGGTGTAGTACGTTCTTGAAGGTCATCGCGAACCAAAGAGGCGACTATGCGAAGGTTTCCGGGCAAGTCCAGTACGCAGGATCGAGGCCACCGAGATGCGCAAGCATTACAAGGGCGAGGTCCTCTACAACCATGCGGGTTCGTGATCTGCGGCAGTCCACTGGCTTATCGACTAACTCTGATGTAGATGACGTCCATATCCCTTACTTGACGGTGTCGCAGACCCTCGGCTATGGACTGAGCATGAAGACGCCAGGTCCAAAGGGACGTGCTCCGGGGACGTCGAAAACGGCATTCAACAACTCGTTGAAGAACGCATTGCTCAAAATGCTTAACATCTCCCATACGCAGACACTCTTGTCGGAAACGAGGTCAGTCTTTTTCCTGGGCAAGTCTTACTGTTGGCTGACGGCTTTGGTTCAGTTCGTCCCAGGAGTCAGGTACGTTCGAGTGCGAATGAAAAGTCGCGCATCTAGAGCCTAATAATATTGTAGTGGTGGAGAGCGCAAGCGCGTCAGCATCGCCGAAATGATGACCACCCGTGCCCGCGTTCAGTGCTGGGACAATTCCACACGAGGTCTAGACGCTTCGAACGCCACCGACTTTGTCAAATGTCTGCGCATCTCGGTAGGCGTCCCCTCATTTGTGCTGAACTCTCGGTTGACGTGAGTGTAGACCGACATTCTCGGGCAAACGACTTTTGTCAGCCTGTGAGTGCTTCGCGGATCTGCCTCTTTTCGAAACTGACATCCCAGGTATCAAGCCGGTGAAAACATGTACGAGCTATTCGACAAGGTCCTCCTGCTGGACAAGGGTCGTCAAGGTTGGGGCAAATCTTGCTTTTGATCGCCAAAAAGAGCTGACGTCTTCCACAGTGTACTTCGGGCCACCGTCCGAAGCACGTGCGTACTTCGAAATTTGGATACAAGCCTCTACCGCGCCAGACCACCCCCGATTATCTCACCGGTTGCACGGATCCGCACGAACGCCAGTTCGCTCCTGGACATTCTGCTGTCCACCGTTCCTTCGACTCCAGACACCTCGAAGACGCCTTCTGCGCGTCTCCCATCTGGCACAAGGAATCGGAAGTGTTCTCGCGTTACAAGGGGAGACGCAGGGATGCGAAGGAACAGGAAGAGTTCCGTGCGGCAGTCGTGGCTGAGCAACACAGGGGAGTGTCGAAGAAAAGCCCGTATACCATCAGTTTTGTAGCTCAGGTCATGAACATCTGGAGACGCCAGACGCAGGTTATTTGGCAGGGGAAGTTCGGCCTTGTCACAGGTTTCTTCTTGACGATCGTGAGTGCCATTTTGTCACTCCGGAAGGTATCGAGCTGAATCATGTGTCGTAGGTTTTGGCCATTGTAACCGGTGCCGGATGGTTCGACCTGACTCTTGGCGCCGATGGAGCATTCACACGTAGCAGCGTTATTTGGACGACGCTCTTGACGTCCTGCCTGATGGCGTTCTCTGAAGTATGTACGATCTCTTCATTCGCAACACTCATTCTGACTTGCGTGTAGCTTCCTGTCATCATGTTCTTCCGTCCCATCTACGAGAAACAGGTGCGCACAGGGCGTATGTGCTGGGGTAACTGACGCTTACATTCGTGTACAGATGTCCTATGGCCTACACCGTCCTGGCGCGCTCCCGCTTGCAAACACGCTCGCAGACATGCCGTTCTCGGCAGTGCGTCTGTTCCTCTACACCATGATTATCTACTTCATGACGCACTTGGAACGGAGTGCGGGCGGCTTCTTCACGTTCTACCTCTTCAACTGGCTCGCCTTCCTCGACATGCAGGTATGTGGCGCAGACGCTGTCGTCTTTGTAAAAGGATGCTAACTAAGACATACAGGCGATGTTTAGATTCTTCGGACTGATCACGGCAACACACGACGCTGCTTTCAGGATCACGACGTTCTGCATCGCTCCGATCATCTTGTTCGGAGGATGGATGATTCCGGTGTTCCAAATGAAGCGATGGCTGTTCTGGATCGTGAGTTTCTCCCTGTAGGGTCTATAACAACCCACTGAATCTCTTCTAGTCATATCTCAATCCGATGTCTTACGGTATTGTTCATAGTGATGCGTGCTTCATAGTTTATTGACCCCACTGCAGCATTTGCGGGATGCATGGAGAACGAGTTCATGCGCATCAATGCAAGTGCACACCATTGGTTTCCGCTCAGGCTTCAGTTGATCTTTCGATCCAGTTCTCTTGTGATGGCTCCTTTGTCGTTCCACGGAATCCGCCCGGTTTGGACAAGTACCCGTCAGTGACAAGGCTTGTAAGGACTCATTAGTCACTTTCGCTGACCGCATTATCCACTCAGGACTGGACTTGGTTCGAATCAAGTCTGTACCTTATTCGGAGCGTTGCCCGGCGACCCTCAAGTTTCTGGGAAAGCATATTTGCAAGCAGCTTTCGGCCTGGATACCGCTGACATCTGGAGGCGCAACTTCCTCGTGCTCTTGGGATGGTTCATCTTCTATCAAATACTGCAGTACCTTGCCATCGAAGGTCGACCGGTAAGACAGACCACAATTCCACGTCACTCATGACTGAACTCTCCGTTTATAGGTTTTGCATCGAGGAAGCGGATTCGACTGTTCGTCAAGGAAACGCCGGAGACCCGCGCCTTGAATGAGGCGTTGAAATCGAAGCGAGATGTCATCCCAGAGAAGGACCAATTCCCAAGCGACGATGTCTCCAAAGTCTCTAGGTTTGTGATGATGTCGTATCAGAGACGTGGGTGTTCTCATGGTGTCGTTCAGCCAGGATCTGGGACAAAAACACGCACTTACCTGGGAGGGGCTCAGCTATCACATACCTGTTCCGGGAGGGCAACGTCAGCTTCTCCACGACTTGTATGGCTACGTGAAACCTGGAACCCTCACGGTATGCGCTTCGAGTCTCCGTAGATGACGCTGCTAATATTCTACGTCGGCAGGCCTTGATGGGTGCGTCAGGAGCTGGTGAGTTTGGATCACAGCAATGACTCCACCGCTACTAACAAATACACAAGGCAAAACTACTTGCCTTGATGTCCTCGCCCAGCGCAAAACTCTCGGTGTGGTTTCCGGCGACATCTTCGTAGACGGGCGGCCTTTGGACTCGAGCTTTGCTCGTTCGACAGCATACGCGGAGCAAATGGACGTGCATAACCCGACTTCGGTGACGAGCTACGCATCCTGAAAGAGTCAATTGATTCTCACATTGTTTCAGACTGTCCGCGAGGCTCTCCGGTTCTCCGCGTATCTGCGGCAGCCGATGAACGTGCCCAAAGAAGAGAAGGACATATATGTGGAAGAGATCATCGACCTTCTAGAGCTGCAGGACCTCACGGAAGTGATGACGATCTGCCTCAGCCAGGAAGCCAAAGTCGGTAGCAGGATCTCAGACCGTCGCATGCGCCTGCTAATCGACTGTGTTTGAAGAAACGACTCACCATTGGCGTTGAGCTGGCTAGCAAGCCGGAGTTCCTTCTCTTCTTGGATGAACCGACGTCAGGTGCGTTGGCATCGTCCTACTTCTGCGCCTCGTCTGATAGGCATCGTGTCTACAGGTTTGGACTCGCAGAGCGCTTGGAACATCGTTCGCCTGCTCCGCAAGCTCACTGACAGCGGTCTCCCCATTCTGTGCACGGTAGGTTACACATCGCACACTCCCAGTGGTACTCATCCTTCTCCAGATCCACCAACCGAGCTCGATGCTGTTCCTCCAGTTCGACCGGCTCCTCCTCCTGGAACGCGGAGGCTATACGTGCTACTTCGGTCCCATCGGCCCAGACGGCGCAGTCCTCCGGGAGTATCTGGCTCGCAACGGCGCGCAATGCCCACCGAACGCGAATGTGGCTGAGTACCTGCTGGACGCGATCGGTGCTGGCGTCGCGCCTCGGATTGGCGACCGCGACTGGACGGAGATCTGGGCGGAGTCGCCTGAAGCGACTCAGGTCATGGCGGAGATCCAGGAGATCAAGGCGAAGTCCCTCACACACAAGGGCGGTGCGGAGGACCACGCAACATGTGCGATCGTGTTGCTTCCTCTAGCGTTGCGAGATGAACTGACATGCCTATAGATGCCACACCGTTCTTGTACCAGCTGAAGACGGTTACTCGGCGTAATGCCATCGCAATCTGGCGTTCCCGAACTACATCTGGAGCCGACTCTACGTGCATATCTTCGTCAGTCTGTGGGTCTCTCTTACGTTCTTGCAACTCGGCAACAGCTCGCGCGACCTGCAGGTATGTCGTTCGACGCATGGCTCCTTTATACCTGCTGATGGATGTCGCCAGTATCGAGTATTCGGAATGTGTGTACCATGCCTCCCTGCGATATCGTTAGACCCCTGATTGCCTTGCAACAGATTCTGGGTGTCAGTGCTTCCTACAGTTCTCATCTCGCAAGTGGAGCCGATATTCCTCTTCAATCGAAGTACGTTTCTCGGCGTGACGAACCTGTTATACGCTAATCACCTATTGCTCAGGCATCTTCATCAGGGGTATGTCCTCACAGATGCGACGGATGTAACACTCTGCTGACTTCGCGTGACAGAATCGTCCGCACGAGTCTACTCGCCGGAGGTCTTTGCCATCGGTCAGCTGCTCGGTGAACTGCCGTATTCGATCTTGTGTGCGATCGTCTACTGGGTCCTCATGGTAAGACTCGGTTGCTCTTTACATTGCACTGCAGAACCGCTGACAACGACGAAAGGTGTATCCTATGGGCTTCGGTCGAAACAACTCTACAGGGATTGACGGGACTGGTTTCCAGCTGCTCATAGTGATGTGAGTGATTTCTATCCTGTTGACATCGAATGATGTTGAATTTGGATCGCAGATTCATGGAGGTAAGATATAGATTAGCTTCGAATGCACTCTGGCGTTGATGAATGCTCTCAGTTGCTTGGTGTGACCCTGGGCCAACTCATCGCATCACTGTCATTGAATCTCTTCGTAAGTGTCCCTACTGAATCGACCGTACACGGGACTCATCCCTCGAAGCTCGCTGTCTTGTTCAACCCCTTCATCGCACTCATTCTCAACAACTTCTGCGGAGGTACGGCATTCCTTTGTCAACTGTCTAGCACTTCATTCACACTGCTACGGTGCAGTCACGATACCGTACTACTCTCTAAACCACTTCTTCAAGTCGTGGCTCTACCAGTTGAACCCGTACACGCGGACGCTCAGCACGATGCTTTCGACGGAGCTGCACGGACTGCGCGTGACCTGCAAGGCGGACGAATTCGCTATCTTCAATCCGCCGTCTGGACAGACCTGCGAGGGATGGGGCGCCGAGTTCGTGAACACGTACGGCGGCTACATCGACAACCTGCAGGACTCCACTTCCTGTCGGTATTGCCAGTACGCCGTCGGGGATCAGTTCTACGAGCCCCTCGACATCAGCATCCACAACCGGTGGCGCGATGCTTGGGTATTGTTCGCGTTTGTCGGTGAGCTGCTCGTTCCGTTGACTGCATCTGGAAGTACGTACTCAAGTCCCGCCTTCAGTGTTCAACATGCCTAGCTACAATCGGTGCGTAATCAGCCCACGATGTATCTACCGTCACTCACAATTATTTCCAGTGGTATCACGGTACCTAAGATACAACAAACGCTGATCGAGGGTTAGTACAAGCTTGATGCACTGGACAAGGAAAAGGCACGACAGTTACCATTGACGACGAGGAAGAATATTTTGCGCCTCATTGCAGTAATAGACTAGATAATCAATTGATCTTGTTGGTTTGCTGGAAGACGATGTGTACAGCATGTATGTGAGGATTAAGAGTTTAGTCTCCGAATCCAGCGCCTTGACAAACTGCCGCAATGGCCCATGGGCGCCTCGAAGAATGCAGCGAGGAATAGACTAGGGGCATGGACGTCCACTCACCCAAGTACACGCCGTGATCTGAGTGTACTTGCTCATAGCAAGTATATCTACGTCGCATACTCATAGGGTGCGAGTGCCCCACTTATGTCCGATCTCCAGCCTAGCAGTGTCGGTCATCCTGTTTTCCGTCCATGATCCCGACTGATGCGCCGTTCACTTAGCATCTTCCTCCTTCTCCGACGTCTCACACGCACAACTCACGCAATGGAGTGCCGACGGGCATACCAATGTCGGTCAGAGCAGTGCCTCTGAACAGAGCAATGAGGAAGCCAGCACCGATGAATGGATCTACGAGGACAGGAGGGTCGGAAGGGTCTTCAGAGGCTGGCGGGACGCACGTTTTCAGGGAACACTGGCCCTGGCCCTCTCCGCCGGAATCCCGCTCGAGGTCTTCGAGCTCGTTATTGACGCGATGATCGGTGATCAGCCCGCATTGGCCGCGGCGACGCTGGTCTGCCCAATGTGGTATCCTCGCGCGATGCAGAACCTCTACTATGCCGTCGAGATTCGCAGTCGCACCAGCTTCAACATGCTGTTCAAACAGTGCCACGCGTCACCACGCGTCAAGCAGTGGCTCGCGAGCACATACCGGCTACTGGCCGACGAAGAACATCACACCCTTCAGGCACTACCATCCGCACTCGCTGGTGTGATGCTCGTGTACGCATTTTTCACCTCGAGCGTGGAGACCGTCGCTTCATCCGCACAGACTTCTTCCTCGCCCTGTCGAGGTTCAAGTCTGTCAAGTCGTTGACGCTCAGCCGTTGCCTATTCAACAACATCACGCAGTTACGGCAGATTGTATCTGCCTTCCCCCAGCTTACAGACCTCACGTTAGATGTTGAGATCGCTCAGGAAGGTGCTGCGAGCTACGCGGGAGCCTCGCCATTTTACCATCGTCTCACATTCGTCTTCGATCCGTTGAGATCGACGTGCGCCAGCAAGAGGCCATGGCGATGTTCCTCGTCTGGATGACGCACTCATGCCTCTGCACCTCACTTGCGGATCTGAAAGTTTGGTTGGTCTATCCCTCCGTGACATGGAAGATGCCCCTTAACAACCTCCTCGAAGCGGCAGGGGCATCGTTGACCCGTTACTGCGAGATACTTTACCATGACGATGAAGACTGTAAGATCACCTTTGTTTTGCTCATAGACTTCGCCGCTGATCATGATGTCCATGGAAAATGTAGATACTCACAGCAATCTGTCGCAAAACACCTCACTGCGATCCTGGGACTTCACACTGCAAGCCATTCAGCACATCCGAGTTCAAGACAAGGGGCCTCGTGCGGCGTGGACCCAAGCAACGGACGAGTTACATGGTGTCCTCTCCACCATCCGAAGCCATCAGCTCGAGCACATCGCGGTCCGCATCACACCCCGTTTCGACGATGACATTCTCGCTCCTCAAGAGCCCAATGCTGTCCTAGAGGCACTCAATCTACGGGACCTGCACGAGGTCATGAGCCGGCCATACTTCGACGCATTGCAGGATGTCGAGGTGACGACGTACCTGAGTCATCGGATTGATCATATTTTGGATGTGGTCGTATTCAGGGAGAAGCTCGAGACCATCTTCCGTGGCTTGTTGCAGCCATGGTCTGCTCGTGGCGTAGTCGCCGTCACCTACAAGCACAGTTGATATCGTCATCATGAGTAAGCCCATTTACCCACGCACACACAGGCACACGTCCGTCTCACTCGTCTCCCGTTCAGGAATTCCGAGTCAGCAATACCCAGGAGTCCTCATGCTGAAGACGTGGCGCGTCGTCCAGACGGTCCAGACGGAGGTGGCGGCAATGCGGCCTCGTCCGAGTACCGCCCATACGGGGCGCGGGTCAGTGTGAGGGATTGGTTGTTAACAAGCGGTCACGGTCTGCCTCCCTATCATATCGGCCGACTCACTGAGTAGAAGGACGGTTTGGAGGTGACTCTGTTTTGTTCACTGTATCGATTGAAGATTCATGCTTCCAGTTGCTACGATGGCTGAGATGTATTGCGCTTGGATGAGCCTGAGGACCGAATGTACTACTACTAGCTATACATCAACGATCAGTACGATGAGATATAGAAAAGAAAAGAAGGAAGATGTGTATTGCTGGTCCCTACTTGATTCACCCTATCCAACTACGCCTGACACTCACATTGCTCCGGCACTCACGTACTTGTACGTATATCGACCGCGGCTGGGATGTCCCGCCCCGGATGCCCATTATTCACAGTTCGCCCGCCCACTGTACAGACGAGCTGTTCCGTCACCCCCCACAACTTCATCAGGGACATGCCTGTGTACAAATTGAGCGGCTGCTCTGGAAACAGCAGGGTAAGACATTGCAAGCGTTCCCCCAAGACAGCATCTCGACGGTTACACATGGTGGTGATGATGGACTCCGCGATCGCGTCCGACTCGTTCGGCTCCTCTTTCGTCGCAGTGTTCTCGAATGTGATCCGCATCAGCTTGGGCCACGGCAGCGACGAATGGTGCAACGACAGATCACGGCGGCTGAGGCTAGGTAGGAACGCAAAAAAGGCGATATGTGGACCACCAGCGTAGAGATCTTGAATTCGTGGGAACATGTTGTAGAGCCTCTTCCAGTTCCCTGTAGCTGAGCTATGGAAACCGTATTCGAAGGGATCATTGTAGCTCTCATGACCCTTCACGTAGATGTGCAGCGCCGTAAGTGATGGGGGAAACGCCGTGCCCAGGTCGTGCATGATCCGCGCATGAAGACGTGCTGTATTGAACAGATGTCCTAAGGCACATGAATAAGTGATCGACTGAGTACCAGCGGAAGGCTGTTGCAGCGCGGATGCCAATACTTCCAGACGATCATCGCTGATCATCGCTTTTACTGTTCGAATCGCAGAGAATACGGGTATGAAGGACTTGTCCTCGGGAATAACGCTCGCGAAGGACGTTTCCCATAAGCCAGGATGATGCGCGAGTCGCTCGAGGTCACCCTCATTGAAGTTGGAGTCCATGTCGATGATGATGACGATTTCGACCGAAGACGGGAGGGCGAGATGCGCAAGAAGATATGATATGCCCCCGCGTTCACGGAAGTTCCTGAAATTGAGTTGTCGGAGATGCCGCATGGAAACGATAGGTCGGCGACCGACGGCAGCGACAGCTGCTGACTCGGTTTCGAGGGAGATCAGTGTGAGATCCTCCAGAGCTGGACAGCCTTTGAGTAAGTCGAGGTATCCACTCCATGTCTCATACCACAGATCCTCCAGAGTGAGCGATGTCAATGAGGTTGCATCGACGATGCTCGCAACTGGCACGATCGCGCGGAGCGTCAGGAGGAGCAGCTTTGGAAAACGATCGCCGCGTACAGCAATGGCCTCAGGCCAAGGGCTCGTTGGTGCAGTGTCCGGCGGCAGCGTGTCATCGATGACGAGAGAAGATAGCTCCTCCATGTGGTGCGCGACATAGGGTTGAAAGCTGTATGTATACAGATCAACGAGTCGGTCGAAATGCGGAGCGAGTACGCTCAGGAGGGCATTCTGGGCAAGGGCCGTGCACCCAACTGGCGTAAAAAGCGAAAGGCTTGCCCCACGCGATCGGCGTAAGCAGGTCTGAAGGACTGGGAGTGGCATCCCGGTCGTAACCTTGGTCCATAGGCGAGGAGAGGAGACCGCAGTGAAGTACCAGTGGCGGCAGGTCAGTAGTATGGTGATGAAAGGCCAGTGAGGAGGACAGTCGTCCCACACAATCTGCAGAATCTCCGCGAGCAGTTCATCGGGAATCCTATTGATCGGGACTTCCAGGTTGAGGAAGTATCCGATCTTGAATATGATCCAGGTCCGCGGAGCCATAGAGGCGTGAAAGAGGGTGTGTCGCATGTCGACATCATCGGGAAGGGGCGATGGAATGCGGATGCCATCCAGCCTGAGCTCAGAGGCCATCACACCGCCTTCTCAGACAGCAGTGCCTGTAGGGCTGCATGAGTATAACAGTCATGGTCGATAGACCCCTCGAAGAAATCGTACCAGTCTCGCTATATCTATGGGATCCCGGGTGGGAGTGCCGGCAGGCTGAAGGAGCGGCTCCCAGACTGTTGGCGGTCGCCTTTGATTCTGAAGCTGAAGGTCGCGTCACGATGCTACAACGCTTACTAAGCACGGTGCACAGTAATAAGAGGCGCCAGGGCGCGTACGCCCATTGTCATTTTTCCATTCCTTCAGGCCTATGAGGAGAACGTCCGTAAGGATATGTCGGGCCATGGTAGGCATTTCTTTCGCCATACTGTGCCTAATGATTGCCAGATTGGTGCCTGGCCGGCCGCATTATACTGTTCTAATAACAGAGAACACGCGCATGAACGACTTGTCCTCGGGGGTAAGGCTCGTGAAGGATGTTTCCCATTATGTAGGATAATACACGAGTTGCTCGAAGCCATCTACTGGCAATACATCGAGCCTCGGAGGATCAAGATGTGATACCCGTCGCCCGTTACTGACCCTAAGCACGCCAACGACTCCGCCAGTGCTCGGACGTGTGGGACCGAGAAAGTATCGCTGGAGAGGCCAAGGAAGGTGTAGACGCACCTACTACTGTTGGTTTGGTGGGTCGAGCACCTCGCATGTTGGACCACCACCACGGTGTACGATCGGACGCTGGGTCGCGCAATGAGCATATTTCCGCACCTAGCGAATATGAGGGACGTCGCAGTGGTGGTCGGATCGAGTGGTCACCAGAGGCAGCGAGCCGTGCTGGCCAACAATCGTGTGTTGGTACATGAACCGAGTGCGGTCGCTATCATGATGTCCTGCTGAAGGATTCAATCGACGAGTAGTAGGCTCCAGTCCCATAGACTCTATTCTAGCGTGTATGCGTCGGCGTGTTCAGGGCCATCAGCAGCGGCGTGCCATGTTAATGCAGATATACTACCTCACTGACCTGCGCCGCGATCAGAAGTTGAAGCTTCTGAGGAAGAATGGTCGAAGGTCGAGTGTCTCACGTCGAGCGAATGGTGTGTGATCTCCTGGTAGCCCTACGGCCAGTGTCGAAGAACGTGTCCCGATTGTCAATGATGTGAGGTTTCCAGCTATCGTATATCGGGGGTGACATACCTCGCAAGAAACAGCGCCGACGGTGAACATGCGGTGGACGGTTACGATGAGATAGGCTCACCTAGTACTAGCTCTTCTATCGACTCCGATCGGCGCCAGGAGGTCAATACCCGGCACCCATGTACATGATACTTAGAGCTTAGTGAACAGGCAGAGGTGCTTATCGCCGTGGAACTGAGACAGCGCACTGGTAGTGTGTCTCTCGTCCAGCCCAAGGTCGTGGAAGGCTTTTAACAGCGATGCGTTTAATGGTACGTGATTCGAGGAAGACTGCGAGGACTCGCCTGAGGGATGAAGGGACGTTTCGGAGGTGGCACGAGCTGAGTCGAATGTGTGCGTCAGCTAGTCTGGACATTGAGCGGCGGAATAGTAGAAGGTATATTCGTTGGCACTGCAACCAATATGCCCGCATTGTGTCTGCATTCGTGCACGGCGAGAGAGGCTGTCGTTGCGGCTGCCAGTATGTAGCAGGAGGAGGACGTCGTTCGACTCGTTGCGGCTAGGAGGGACACCCGGAGGAGGAGGAGGAGGAGGAGAGGAGGAGGAGGAGAGGAGGAGGAGCGGCTAGAAGGGACGGAAAAACTTCGGCGCTGACCAAAACGGCGATGCCGCTGGTTTCCTCTCGACGTTCACCAGCTCACCTCTGCGATCTTGCGCTGAACCCAACATGTTTGCTGGCTGGATAGTCTGGATAGCCTCTTGACGGGACACGGAGCGTTGACGAACATTTGCGCCAGCTCGACAACCCCCGCAAAAATCGGACTGTGAGCAGAGGATCGCCATGTGAGCTACCGTGACATCGTCTCTCCTGCTTCTCTGATGTTGTACCAGGCACTTCCGTACCGACGTACCCTTGCTTCGGCACCTGGACGTTTCGACGACATCGGACTCGGAAGTTGCTCGGAAGGCTTCTCTCAACGTGTCAAGACATCCCTTCAAATTAACTATAGGGTGGAGTTCGTGTACTCGTCACTACTGGATTTGGGATATCAAATCCATGCGCCGAACAGCCGGTGCGTCTGGACTTTTGACGCTTAGGACTTTCAGTCATGATTCCTTCGTTTCGTATGCTCTTACATGGGGGGATTGGAAGAGCAGGTTTCGAAATATACATCGGCGGTTCTAACACATGGCCAATGCGTCTGAAGACACGGGGCACGAAGAACGGGAGAAATCTCTGACGCGACGCTGGTCACTGATTATTGCTCCCACAATTGAGAATAGACAACGCCACCGCGCCTCGCCCGACAGATGATGTTACCCCCGTAAGTTGCATTCTCTCGTCGTAGTTCCGCACATACTCCTGCCATTTAGATCCGATCATCTCAACAAAGACGTCAACTGCCTAGTTGAGTAAAGGACCGCACACGGTGTAGCTGCTACTGTACGTCCGATATCAGCTTCTAGCAGCACATCTATCTGACCCACCTCCAGCTTTCAGGGTTATCTATACAGTGGCTGAAGGAATCTGATTGTTGCATCTGGCGCGCGCCCGACGTGGGCGTGAACTTGAGTGATATGTCTTACCGCTCATCTGTGTCGTCGCACGTTAGACATTCGGGTGTTGTCGTTCCTTCCGGGGTAATCCTCACTTTAACACCAACGAAGTGGATGGTTCGAACGGAGCACGTCAACGGCGGACATGGATTCGGAGACTGCGGTACGCCTCGAATGCGCTCGCACGGATGTTCAAACAGCGTCCGAGCCTTGCCACCATACGTGCAATTGCCGTAGCCAGAACCGAGGACGCCAGCGGTACTCTTTTGCAAAGTACCAATTCAACAAGCGTCACAGCCCATGGCTTCCGAGGCGAAGCTCCACAACATCCGGAGGAGCGCGGACTGTCGTGTGTCAAAAACTTCCTTACTGGACGACGGCGGTTGCAAGGCCTTTGGCCAGTATCAAGCGCACGATCCAGCTCACTTATAAGCAGATGGCGACGGATATCATGCATTCACGTTGTGCAAAACATGTCTGCAGCAGCTCACTCCACGACGCCCCTGCTCAACAAGCAGAGCCCCAGTGCCGCTCCCAAGCCGCAATGGAGACTCTACTGGGAGTTGGCGCGCATGCACAAGTTCCCCTCGGGTTCCATACTGGTATTCTGGCCATGCGGTACGCTTACATTCGGTGGTCTTTGCCTACGGACTCCATACTCATCTTGATCATGCAGTATGGGGATACCTCCTGGGTACGCGCGCGCATCCCCCAGACCTAACGACGTTCGTGCAGTACACGACCGCGTTCCTGCTCGGGAGCACGCTCCTTCACAGCGCAGCTTGCACTATCAACGACATCTGTGACCGTGATTTCGACCGTCAAGTCGGTAAGTGCCATGTCTCTTCACTTCGAGCTGCTCCGGCTGACGTGTTCTGGTATAGAGCGGACCAAGACCAGACCCATTGCCTCGGGCGCGGTCACGGTCTTCCAGGCGACGGTCTTCCTTCTGGCGCAGGTTGGGGTCTTCGTGTGGATGTTGACCCTGGTGAACCGTACGGCGTAAGCGCACGTCTATCCTACGAACGGGCGCCCCTCATTGACCAATTGCATTGGGTAGCTTTTTGTGCGGATTGTTCGGCGTGTTCCCGTTGCACGCTCTATACCCGCTCATGAAGCGCGTCACCAACTGGCCCCAGGCCTGGCTGGGTATGTTTCAATCGTCATCGGGTATTCAAGCAAGTACTGATTGGACGACAGGACTGGCAATGAACTGGGGTCTGCCGACGGCGTGGCTGATGACCAGACCGGAAGATATTAGGTCTATCCCCATGTGGACGTTGACATTTGGCACATTCTGGTGCGTTACAGCCCGCTACGTCGCCTGAACACAGTGTTGGTTTCACACGTGTCTGCAGCTGGACCATCTTCTACGATACCATCTACGCCTGCCAGGTTTGTATATCCATCACGAATACGCTTTGCTGCCGGCCTGCTGACCATCCGACGATTGCAGGACCGGAAAGACGACGTCGAGGCTGGTGTCAAGTCGACGGCGCTCCTCTTCGGCGCGTACGTCAAACCTATCCTCAGTCTCTTCGGCGCGGTGTTCGTCGGCACCCTCGCGTACGCCGGTGCGGAGACCGGCATGCCTCTGCCGTACTTCGTCATCGGCGTCGGCGGCTGCGCGCTGCACATGATCTGGCAGCTGGGGACGCTCGATGTCGGCACCCCTCAGGACTGCGAGCGGAAGTTCAACGTGGGTTCTCCGATCTGTCATATATTGCGGATTCTAACGGGCGTCTTCGATATCCAGTCCAACGGTGACTTGGGGTATATTGTCGCTGGTGGCATGCTGGCCGCGATGTACACCCCAGACCTCCTTCAGTTCTGAGGGCGACCGCACTGACCGGATACGGTGTGCTCCTCGCAAGCTCGACATGGCCTACCACCTCCTTAAACGTATGCGGTTCGACGTTCACAATTTCTACTTGAATCACTTCCTCCTGTACAGTAGGAGTACTTAGAGTCACAATCTATGCCAAAGTAACACTCCGATAGCATGCAGCCTGCATAGCCACCTGACGCGAGCCGATCCTCCTTCATGCTTCAACACGATGTCACTCCTCTTTGGCGACCGCTGTCGCGAAAACCTTGGTATGGGCCGCAACTCGTTGAATAACGTGCGTAGTGTCAGCGAAAACAAAGGTGTTGCCTACGCTGGTGGGGCTGAGGGCTTTGTGGATCACAACGTTCACGCCGGAGTGATTGCTTGGAGATAGAGGGGCATTATGAGATTCCTCGGCGGCGTTGATGTCCTATCCATGAACAAGTATTAGTCGGCTGAGCATACATAGAAGACGTGAGACTGGCTGGTGCTATGTAGTCTATTGTTGTTTGATGTTACCGATGTTGTTCAAGATCACATTGAGCGGATCGACTCGCATCGAGATGCAGGGAAGACCGAACCATAAATATTCCATAATAATATGCCCATGCTACAAGTGTCGACGATATGACCACAAAGATACCCAACTAGTCCTGTACAAATCCATATCCAAGTCCCAGAAACACGAGCCCAAAGTAAGACACCAATATACAAGACCATAAACCCGAGTACGATGAGAGAACCAGAACTCCAACCGAAAAGAGAGAAAGAACGAGGGAAAGAAACAGTAAAAGGTGAGATGAGATGAGATGGGAAATGGAAAGGGAAAAGGTGTAGGGATTGCAAGCCAGACTCGCGGAATGCCCCTCCGCTCGCCTGACCCGCCCCGACGATCGACGAACCTCAGAACACGCGGGGGCATCGGTGCTCTGAGGCTCGCCGGCCATCGGATCCCAGTATAGTAGAAGGCAGGAAAGGACGGAACCACGAGGAAAACCAAAGACCAGAGAGACTACAACGCTACAGGTCGACCCGAGAGAGAGAAAGGGAGATATCAATACAGATAGGCTGGGTGGAGAGCGATGCGGAGCGGAGCTGTGTGCGGACGGCGGTCAGACGTGCAAGGATGGGTGAGGGGTGAGGGGACGTACCAGAAGCTCATGCGCCCCGCTTCGAGCCCTTCGACTTCTTCGAGGCCTTCTTCTGACCGCGACGGGTCTGACGAGGGCCGGAGGTAGGAATGCGCATGTCGCGGTGCCAGAGAGGTGCTGGGTCCTGTACATATTCTCATCAACATCCTGGCAGGGACAGGTGAGCGATCAAAACGTACCACGTGATCCGGCTTGTCCTCGACTACTAAGAACTCAGCGTTGACAAGGTCATCCAGCAACTGCCGCAGATGTTAGAGGAGGGAAGGAGGGAAGAGACTTGTGGGGACTTACCACCCACTCGTTGCCGTCGCTCGTCGTGATGAAGATCCTCCCGCTGCTGGTCCACGGCATGTTCCAAACGTGTGCGACCCGGCGTACGCAGCGTCCAGTGAAAGGGAAGACGTGCGTCTCCACGACGTTATGAGGGTCGTGGGCGATCATCGCTGCCAAGATCTGGCCTCCGATAATCATAGAGAGGAGCATGACAGTGCGAAGCATGTCCTCCGCGGGCTTCGAGTTGGCGGGCCATTCGCGAATGATCTTGACACGGATGTCGCCGCCGGCGATCGTCGCGTAGTCGTCGTCCGTAGGCGAAGGTGCATCGCGAAGAGAGGAGCAGATGATGCAGGGGGCGAGAATGATGTCCTTAGTACCGGTGTATCCGCTTGGTGTCTTGCGCGCCTCAGGTAGCGCTCCGGAACCAGGCGGACTCCCAGGGTCGATGTAACCGATGTCGATGTTGGTCGTACCGTTCACGAAGGAGAGGTCCGAGGACCAGTCTTCGTCGGAGGGGGCGAGTTGACCGCTGTACGACGAGCAGGTGTTAGAGAGCGGACGCCGCTGCAAGACACGAGCACGCACCTTCGCCACATCCCAATGAGTGTGCCATCCCAACCCGTGTTGAACGAACCGTCCTTGATGCGAAGCAACGTATGTCCGAGTCTGGCAAGAATAAATAAATAATGTTAGGATGTTCGACTCGGAGGGCGACCAGGGTGAGCACGACGTACCCGACGGGGTTGAAAACTGCATCAACAGTCTTGCCCCAGGCGGCGCAAGCCCTGTCGATGCCGGCGGGAGGCCTGAATGGCGGGGCGCCGCCGTCTTCGGGGCAGTAACCACTGAGGAGGGTGCCGACGCCGACAGAGACCTCCGCAAGGAGCTTGAAGAAGCGCATGGTGAGAGAATAAGAGAGTGAGGTTGAAAAGTGAGAGGCTGAGAGTGAGTCTCGAGAGGCGATGTGCGAGGGACCGCTGATGGGGGAAGGGAGGGCGGGGCAGCTGTATTTATACCCCGCGGCGGGCGGCGGTATATATACGGGCGCGGGGCGCGTTGTTTGCGCGTTGTTTGTCGCATTCAACGCGATTAAGGTTTGCGTTCAACAAAGTCACGTTAGTGAACAAGTGAAGGGTGAAGTGCGGAGTGATTTCCTAATTGGGAGGACGGGGGTCGTTCGTTTTGCGGGTTGTCTCCTCCCCCCATCTTCCCCCGCACTCCAAAAGAGCAGCACAGCATAATATACATCACACGCACCATATAAGCACACGGCAGTACAGGCCTGGTCGCACAGACCTCTTGAAAAGCGCATATACGCGCTCTGCGAGTCGTCTATGCTGCGAGGCGCAACCTAGCCGCCTTCGACCATTTCCCAGTTATCTGCGAAATGTCAGATAGTACTCAAGGGGAACTCACCTCGTCACAGCGAGCAGTCGACTGACGTGCGAACTTGCTGGCAAAGGGCGGCGCAGATGACGAGCGGTGCGACCACTGGGCACCATACGCGCGGACGAACAGGCCTCCCTGCTATGTTCCTATGGAACAAGCACTTCAGAAACCACTGCGAGTGAAGTGGTAGTGTTCCTTACGGTACGTTATCCTTTCTCGCAGCATGAGGCTATTCACGCCGTCTCGGTCCACTCTTCATTCTCCCAGACTCGTCAACTCGCTTCCGAGTCAGCAGAGACGCGAAGTACGAGCCTGAGGGGTTCATCGCGCCAGGTAAAAGTGGTGTTCATGAGGCCAGCCGAAGTCGCGGCCTATGGTGATGGTGGTGTCCAGAGTGAGTGCCGAATGAGTGCGGAGGCAAACTTGTCTGGGAATCGCTTACGCGCCCAGTTCAGTAGCGATGTGATCTTCAGCGCTCGCTGCCTCGAGGCGCAGAGGCGAGCGCCCAGCAGACCGTGTCGACTGACGCTCAGCGCAGCCACCATCCCAGTCACAACGGACTCACTGTGCAAAAGCTACTGCCATTGACCACCGGAGAACACTACGATCAGTCGCGTGAATCGCAACCAAAGCACAACACGGCTCGCCCTTCGTTACTGGTCAGACCAACGAACGACCTTCCTATATTGCATTTTGTCCCTCGACTTCCACACGTAGGGGGCTTGCCCGCAGGCGTAGCCTGGAGATCGATGACATGCATATTGGTCCATGGACGAGAGCACCGCGTACGTCGTAGCCAAAATCTGATTCCCGGGTTCAGAGAAATAGCATCCCATACTAGTTCATGCCCCCTCATTTGGGTTCCGAGCTCGAGGAAACACTGGCTGTCTTCAACGCGACGCATGCTCTGCATGCTCTGCATGACGATGCAGACAGCGCCAGAATGTTGTCCTCAGCACCTTGTGAGTCCAGCCTTGAGTCAGATGCCGTAGCTTTGCTACGACATATGTCCCAACGCATGGTTACACCAATGCCGCCTCAGGCCACCGTGACCAGAGTTCTCGACCGTGTGGAATGTCGAGACGACGCCGCAAAGTTGGTGTTGGTGTTGTGCGACTTTACGAGGTGCGAGTGCATATATATATCGTTCACGCATGGTGCTCCGTCTGTTTGTCTGCGCAACGAATGCTTGTTCGAAGTGGCTCAGACGCGAAGCTGCTATTGTGAAGGGGCTCAAGCATGTACACTGGTGCACACTGCGATTGTGCTATCGCCCCTCGTCTCGGAGGTCTCATCGGTCGGCTCGTCGTGCTGTCCTTCGTGTCAGGCCCGCAAGGAGCAGCCCATCAAGGTAGTACTCTCACGTACTACGTTACTGCAGTAAGTAGTCATCTGCACGGCTGCAGAGTCTACCGTCGAAGCAGCAGGTACTGACCAGTTGCGTGTGCATTTGAGCACGGCAGACTGCCATCGTTGTCTGGGTGCGTAGATGCGGGTGTCTCGTCTTGCGGTGTCTTTGTTCAGCATCGGGGGTGCCGATGATTGCGCACATTCACACTCACATGTATTGCCGGTCGATGCGGTCTCCTCAGACTCGCAGTTTTGGTGTTTGCGAGAGGCTGCTTCGGCGCCGCTGAGACTGTGTTCACGTTGTTCACCGAGGACCTTAGGCTAATCATGCAGACTGTAATGGATGTGCGATATCCGCAGAGGCAGTGTCGGTCAGGAGCAGGGATTATAGCGGGATCATCATGACAGCGGGGTGTATCCAAGGTGTGCCTGTATATACGACACCACCTATTCTATGTCCCAACTGCCCTTCTCCTTCTCCGCCAAGTCTGCTGCGCACGACAGTATCGCATCCTCGAGCGATCTCCACTTTCCTCCGAGTACCTTCGTGCTCAGTGACGTGTCCCATCTGATCACCTCTCTGTCCGGATAGTCCAAGCAGGCACCGTCGACTCTGCCAAGCGGTACGGGGCGGTCCGGGTATGCCTTGCGTAGGATGTTCCCAATCTCAGCGAAGGCGACCTTCTCGTGCACTGCTACTAGTCGTTTCCCGTGTGTGTCAGGATTCATGATAGACCTCACGCAGAGATCAGCCACGTCGTATACGTGGACGAACGGGACTAAGTGTGGATCGTGAGCACGTCTTTTGTATATGTGAAAGATAGTCACTTACAATTGACGACCGTAGAGGCATCCTTGATACGCGGGGGGACGGCAATGAAGTCGTATACTTGACCGAGCGAAGTGTCGCCTCCCGGAGGCCTTGTCACTGGATTATGAATTGGACCGAAAGTAGGCCCTGGCAGCACCGTCGTGAAAGTGAAGTTCGGCTGTATATGGATCAAGACCTCAGCCAGTGATGTCAGATGGTGGCGCATACGATGCCCTTACCTTGTGTGTCTGTATGTACACCCAGCACGCCTTCTCGGCACGAACCTTACTTCCACAGTATATATGAAAGGCTTTCCGAGGGTGGGACGGCTCTAGGGTGTGCGCCCATTCCTCCGACTTCACGTTCCAATCGTCCGGCGTGACCACCTCTGTTATGGGGTCTTTGGCAGTCGCGATGAGCGTCACTATCGAGCTCATGTAGCAGAAGTGCGTGACGCTAGGCTCGGCATGCGCTGAACGTAGGATACCCAGCGATCCTTGAACCGCGGGGATGTTCTGAATGGCCGTGAGTGCGTAAGCTCTGTACGACTAAGCTTACTTACATGTTCGTCAGGGTTCTTAGCGTCCATGTGTACTGGAGAAGCGACGTGGATCACTACGTCCACTCCTAGTTCGCAACAATCCACTCAGTACGAGGCCAGTAACTAACATCACAAAAGCTCACGTACCCTTCATTGCATCATCGAATGCGTGCTCCGCGGTAATGTCCGCTACTTCTACTATGTCGAAGTGACCCCCGTAATGTGCGAAGGCGTTCCGTAGGAATGTCGTGCGGGAGAGTGAACGGATGGTCCCGCGCACGCGGTAACCCTGCTCCAAGAGCCGGACGGCTGTGGCGCTAGCGATGTGGCCATTGATACCAGTGACTAGAACGAGCGAATCAGGCGCCATGTCGGGTGCTTGGTGCGAGTCGTTCGTCGTAACGAAGTCGAGGTTTATAATGGAGACGATATCGAGCTTCAAGGTTTCGAGCAACAGGTGGGCCGCACGTATTGCTTGTCTATCCTTGCTGTGCGACGGGTGCTAACGCGAATCCCGCATCGGACTTAGGTGATCGGGTCATGAAGGGACACGGATGCTTCATGTCATCACTGTTACTGCATGCTCCGAACGGTGTGCCGTCCACTGTGCGCTGAAGACTTCCACAGAAGGTGTCCTAGCCCCGCGCTATCAATGCGTGAGAATGCTTTCAATACGCCCTGTACGGCCCAGTTCTCACAGACCGACGACTTGTAGGTGTCGCTTGTAAGTATCGCAGCGTCATAGTTCGACAAGGACCTATGACACTGGGGTGTCCAGAGCCCTGACTCGGCGTGAAGTCCCCCCACTGCTTTTCCGGGTCTGCTGAACTTCATCCGGGCGCTAGTGTCCGTACTATTCAAGATTTAATGAGCGCCAGTATGCATACGGTAGCATGTTCGACTTGGACTTGCAAAACACCGGACGAAACAATTCCGCGGAAGCCCGTAACTTATATGTCTGGCCGCGGGGTAACAGAGGGAGAGCAATGCCGCCGAACTGCTCACCGCAAGTATGGCCCGAGGATAGGGATTGCTTGACACGCAGGATCGTCGCACCCGAACTCACCCTTACGGCACAATGAAGAATTTGACCGTGCTGGTGTCCATATCATGTTGTGGACCCGCTCTACCAGGCGCCCTGCATGATTTATATGGATTTAAGTGTTGCAGGACCGGTACTGCAAGACTCTACTCGTTGATCTGGACGTGTTGAAGTGCACGTCGACCATGTTCGCCACTACCCGTGATTGGTTTTTCCCAAAGGTACCCTCCAGCCACGGATTTTAAAGCAAGCCAGCTGATCTCTCGGCGAGCAGGTTGAGATGCTACCCCTCGAGTACGACGAGGAAGGCTGGCAGGTCTGCTTCAGCGGCGCGAGAAGACACAAGGTGCTCGTTTCGACGCCAGAGAAGTTCATGTTCCGTTGCCAGTATAATCCTAAAGACCCTATCACCGGGGCTGGCAAGCTGAGCAGTGAGTGCGTCTCAAATGAGCTATCCGACATCTTGCTGATCGCTGCACTAGTGGCATTTCCTCCGCTTCAGTGAGTACGCGGAAGTGTGGGCGTAGAGCCTATTGACGAGCATATTACCTGCAGCTGGCACCGAGATCAGACTGAGTACTTCGACATTGTGCGTATACCTGACAGCCTTCACTTCTGTGCCTCGGTCAACATGCCTACAGATCCAAGGACGCGTGGGCTATCTACTTGATGGTCAGGAAGGCTACGCGTCAGCCGGAGACCAAGTCGTTATACCTTCCGGGGCCATCCACACTGTGAGCCTGACTGTCTCCGGCCTCGTATACTCATCGGACTAACCCATCCATCCAGTTCTGGTGTGATCCGACGTCAGAAAAGGACCTCATTATGGACATCACCTCCAAGCCAGGCCAGGGGTACGTCTTCTGCTCACAGTCCAGCGACACGGCACCTGACGGTGGCCGCCTCGTTACAGACTGGACGAGGCCTGGATCAACAGCACGTACGGCATCAGGGAGTCCCACTATCGCGCCAACATCCCCGTGAGCTTCCTGCAGCTCATGGTCATGTGGGACGAGGCGTCCTCGGTCCCGGGAGAATACCCGCGCATCCTGGGCCTCGCCATCGTGTTCTTCTTCGGCAACTGCCTGGTCCCGTCTTGGGCAGAGTGCTCGATATTGAGGCTTGTTTCACAAGGTCACATAATTGGCAGGCTGGCGGGATACAAGGGTTCTTATCCCGTCTACTCCGGCCCGCCGACCGTCTCTCGAGCTCTCGGAGCAAAGTCAGGCTCGCACAATTGAGACGCATAAAGCCCTTCATGCTTTATTTGCGCTGGTGCTCCGGTTTATACTAATGGTTGCTCGAGTTCTCGGTCGGTCGGTCGATGCTTGTACATTCTGTACAATTAGAACATAATGCCATCTCGGATCATAGATATACCTGTTCGCCCTGCTCACTATGCAACGGATACAGTGGGGGCCGCTTGAGGCAGGAACTGTCATGTAAATAGTGAACACCGTCTTACGTTGTATGTGCTAAGTATGTGCGGTACTGTCATGACTAGATGGAAATCCCCTCCGAGTCCTCCAGCTGGGATTCACCAAGTTCCCATATGTAGTAGCGCACACGTAATCCCGCTTACGCTTCCCGCATTCAAGTACCCCAAGCCTAAGATTGCAGTCAGATTGACACTGGCAGATACTGGCGAGATACAAGTAGCCGTTGTGCTGGACGGGAGCGACGCAGTGCAGAGAACCGTGTATGGACATGGACATGTGTTTGTTTGTTTGTAATTCCCGTTTATTGTCATTTGAAGGCGAAGCCCTATGTAGACTCTAACTAGTGGTATGTATGTACTCGAGATGATTTGCGTCGCGGGTGTCTAGCTATGGACATGTGATCACGGCCCACTGTGTAGTATGAATGCGAACTTTCGCCGACGGTGTGGACACGGCGCTGTCTCGCCCTCCTAGCGTTGTCTAAATCCACAAGATGCCCCGTCCCCCGAGTCCCTTGGTACTTTTTTCAAGTTGCATCCTTTCCTCCTCATCTCGCGCGGGTGCCATGCAGTCGGAACTCGGAGAAGTACGGGCTACCAAAGGTCGTATCTTGACAGTACAGGGCATGAAAGTTTGGAATGCGATTTCACGCACATGCTGTCGCAAGACTCAGATTCGGGAGCGCATGCATGCATGCAGCTTGGAGGGTCGACGACGGGTCTGACAAGATCCGTCTTCGGAACCCCACCTTCCATGTGCTCGTGTCCGAGGACAGTGGGCATGCAGAGCAACGAACAGCGGCGACAAGTCATTGGAGAAGGACGTGGCATAGAGCATACACATACAATACATGTGCAAACCAACACCGGCAAGCATCCCACACACCCACACCCCGCCTACAGCCACTCCTTGTTCCCCTGCACCAACCAACGGATCAGCAAACGCGTCGCACGCACGCACGCACGACCGCACCGAACTCACCCAGTGGCTCAGCGTCTGGCCGTTCTGCTCGGGCTTGAGGCCGTGGAGGACCTTGAGCATGGCCCCGACGGACTCGTGCGGCTCGATGGGGCCCTTCCAGTGCGGGCTGACGGACAGGAAGTCTTGCGCCTGCTTCAAGAGGAGGGGCATCACCTCCGGCGGGGCTGCGGCGTGCGGGGAGGGAGGAAGGAGGATATCGCGTGAGTGGAGGGGGAGCGGAGCGGAGGGGGGTTGGACTTACGAGGGGCCTCAGCAGTGTTGACGACGCCCGGGCTGACCGCGGCGAAGATGAAGCCCTCGTCCTTGAGCGCCACTGCACGCGCGCCAGTCAGCGCTCCCCCAGAACAGCACGCACACGGGCGGGGCACTCACGCGCGTACTTGACGTTCACCATGTCGAGCGCGCACTTGGTCACGCAGTACGCGGTGCGGCCGGAGAAGCCCGAGGCGAGGTTGAACGCGGCGTCGCCGAGGCCGGACCAGAGGGAGAAGACCTTCTTGGCCGCGCCCCTGCGGAGGAGCGGGAGGAACGCGTTGATGGTGAGCATCGGCCCGATCACGTTCGTGTGCCAGTTCTGGTTGAAGTCGTCGACCAGCTCCGCGTCGGACTCGCTGGGCGGGGGCCGGGTGAGCGGGATGATGGGGAGGGGGGAGGGGGAGGCTTACAACTCGGTGATGGTGTGGAAGGCGTGCCCGTCGTTTTGGTAGGCGGCGTTGTTGATGAGGATGTCGAGCGACCCGCCGGTGACCTCTGCGGTTGCCTGGGCGGCTGCCTGGAACGCTGTGAGCAGCACGGAGCCACGCTCGTCGAGAATGGACGCACCTTCAGAGAGGCGGAGTTGGTGGTGTCTGCCTTGAAGACATGGAGGTTCTTGTCCTGGATCGCAGCGAGCCCGCTCGACTTGGCGGGGTTGCGCGCGAGGGCGATGACGACGTTGCCCTCGGCGAGGAGTTGCTTCACGAACTCCAACTAGCAACAGTCGCGATGAGTATGGACGAGCGCAATGTGGTACGAGTGCACGCTTACGCCAAGACCGCGGGACGCGCCTGCAACGACGATGGACGGCATTCTGGTACTTAGGTTCGATTGGGGGCGCACTGAGTATCTAGGGCGGGTGCTGGAAAGCAACGCTGTGCACAAAGACTTTTATAGGTGTCCTGGACACAGACCGCGCCTAGCCTGAGGACCATCGGCATCCGAAGTGTGGATTTGGAACTGTAGGTGTAACGTCTGTGCTGATCGAGCGATGTGCGATGTGAAATGCAGACTGACGTGCGCCGCCACTTCCGGAAGGAACACCAACCGAAACCGACAGCCACCGTCTGCGCTGGCAAGTCTTCTTCCTCCTATCTGTGGTCTCTGGTGTCGATTTCCCGGTATAAAGCCTAGTCACAATGGCCTAGGAGGTCGCGCAGAAGGGTGATGGTGGTCGATGAGGCTCGCTGAGACCCGGATATTCCTGCACCCAGCGGCGCTACGTCCGTATACGGGCGGCCGACGTCACAGGGGAGAGTTCTCTTGAGCGCCGATGCAATATTGGCCGTATGTGTAGTAACGGATGTGGTTGAAGCGGCAGGCCTTGCTGTTGTACAGAGCACCAAGAATCGTCCATTCTAAATCACCACGTCGCTCAAGGACGGCACTTCGACGTCCGCATCCTGGCAGAGCTTTGAATCTGCTGAAATCGCAGGCTGCCCCTCGCTGTGTTCGACGCCGCATCCGGATGCAATCGTGCACGAAATATGCTGCTCTGCGTGCCGAAGACACAGAACGCAACTCTAT
Organism: Fomitopsis serialis; assembly: GCF_022376445.1. Lineage (NCBI taxonomy): Eukaryota > Fungi > Basidiomycota > Agaricomycetes > Polyporales > Fomitopsidaceae > Fomitopsis > Fomitopsis serialis. The sequence goes on along the minus strand of NW_025955245.1, from coordinate 24,638 downwards.
TACGAAGCATGAGCATGCGCCATCTTCACGAGGAGCGAGCACCCACCAGAGCGATATGAGTGGCCACGGCAGGACTGTAGCTTTGCGATCCGCGGACGTGCCAGCGAAGAAGCTGCATACAAGTCCGACATCGGGAAACCATTCCCGGGTTATTCGGCGGGCTTCATTTTTTGAGCTTCAGGCGTGACAAAGCGGGTAAGTATTCATCCTTGTGCGTGGTAGATATACCGCGTCAATCCGTCCTGAGAGATGTTACAGTTCAATGCGAGTTGTCGTACAGTATGACCTGGTACTACTACGTGTAGTTCGCATGCCAACTTGCTGCGCGAACCATGTGACCGTTTGTGACGAGAGTAGTTCCGAAAGGGGCAAGTGCAAAGTGATTTGTACCAAATTCGGTCATCAAGCTGAAATTGTGGTTGCTATGTAAGATTGATTGGGGAACATGCGCGTTGTGTACCATGTACCGTGCAAGATACAGCAGTGCAACCGCTCTTCAGCGCACGACTTGAACAAGACAACGAACATCAGCGAACATCATCCTCTCCCTGCAAGGCGCGCCAGAGGATCCGGTTCGGCTCAGCTCCCATTCGAAACGATCCGGACTCTCTGACACGTCGCCGTGTCCGAATCCGGTACGAAACGTTTAAACCCTCTTTACTCTCGACTCTCGAGCCCGAGATCGCTGCTGTGTTGTTGCTCGAGGCCCTCTAATCATACACCATTCGCCACAACGTTTCAAAGTTTCACATGAGTAGCCTCGTACCGCGGGCCCCCGACTTGGAATCCCGCACAGACCATCTCCACCTCTCACGAGACACAGTGTCAAGACACGAGCCCCCTACTACCTCCTCAGCGTACGGGCTACTGCTCCATGGGCTATGTATGCCGCGTATCTGACAGCTCCTACAATATCGCTAGATACGCACGGGCGGCAAGGGTCTAACATACCTTGCGAGCGACCCAGTCATTCCGGCCGCGGATTGTTTGGCTGGCCACCGACGCTAGGCTTGGCACGGCAGACACTTGATTGGAACATCGAAGAGGTCAGTAGCAGGACCGTGTGCACTTCTGCACTCGTGGTAGCGATGAGCCGAGGTGCAGTAGGAGTCGAACGACGAACACAGGTCCTGTTTACGCTCGACGCCCGAATCAACCGGTCAGCGCTTCAGCGCCCAGCCTCGGACCGCGGAAGTTTGGCGAGGGTCACTTACACTAAGCTCGACGCTTCTCCCACGAGCATCCGTCGAGCACTGTGGTACCGTCAGGGTGAGTCGCTCATAACGGCTGATCAGTGCAAAGTACTCACGAGCCTGAAGAACGCATGAAGTCTCCGAGCCAGTGCTAAGGACAAACTGAGCATTGACGGAGAAGTTGTTATCGAACAATATGCCTTCGACGCGATGTCTCATGGCTCACTACGCATTCGTGGCCTTCGTACGCCGGACACGCCGCACCATCGACTGATATTCATGCGGATCGCGTACTCTATCGTCCTCGCACAGCGGGTGACGGGCCCGGCGATCGCGAGCCTCGCACCAAGAGATTCAACAATGCGAGATATTGCCAGACACGAGACGGACCCCGAGCCACGCTTCCTTCGTGTCATTCGGCCCCGTTCTTGGGATTCGCATCCGTTCGGAACTCGCGTACTTTTGTTCAACCCCCATTTAACCCCGGATACTAATCCAGTATGTGCGTCTACGTCTGTTGAATCAATTCGTCCTTAGTGGGGACGTCTTCACCGGAAGACAGTGGTGCGCCTGATTCTTGGGGGTGCAACATCAGTGCAAACTTGTTATTTATGGCGTACGTGTGTAACGCGTCTGGGCTCTGCAGAAGTTGGCCCCAACGGCGTCCATAGGTCATTCTATCCCCTCAGAATTCTCGAATGGACAGGTTATGCGCCCGACAGTGTCTCCTGACCGTGTCTTGCAGAGTCCCCCATCGGTGTCATGTTCAGTGGGCGCTGGCGCCCCTTCAGCATTTGCGATGGTATAGTGTCTTTACTGCGGCTGAACCGTGTCTCGTGGAATTCATTCGCGGGGGCCTCAGTATCAGGTCCGTATCTTTGACATAACACCCGGGCATCATTGACTTTCCTGCTAGATCTGGTCGCGGACACATCTCATCGCTGAGGTCATCAGTCCCTGCGAGTGTCAGCTTTGAGATTGTGCTTCTTGACGCGGTGGACTGATCACGGTGGCGTCCCGTCCAAGCCCCGCACCCGCTTCCTCATCACAGTCAAATTGTGCAACCAGTGTGCGATTCCAACCCCATCCAGCGATGGCGCCAGAAGACGGTGTCGGCCTGCGAGATAGCCGCCGGGCATGCAAGGTTCCTATGCGGGGGTGGAGTACTACCCTTCTTAGGGACATACGGTATCACTTAGTCGCGCCGTACGGGCGGTGGACCGGGGCCACCCTGCGAATATATAACTTACTGGGCTTGAGATCGTGTCTCTGACGAGTCCCGCCCAGGTCTTCCTTCAAGCACAGCGTATCGTCAGCTCAGCAGACCGAACTCCAGGTGACGTATCGCCATGGTATTACTGCAGCGATTGCTGATGGCTATCCAACAGAATGTTGGAAACACCGTTCCTGCTCGCCCTAGCATGCCTCGCGATTGGCGTCATCGGAACCCTCGTTCAGCACCGCGAGAAGAACCTGCCGCCGGGCCCTACGCGCATCCCGCTGCTGGGGAATGCATGGCGCGTGCCGGTGGAGAAGTCGTGGATGTACTTCCACTCGCTGTGCCAGAAATACGGTGAGTCACTCGTGGTACTACTTTGGTCGGTGCATAATGCTGAGGGATGTGTAGGACCTATGGTCATGCTCAAGGCGCTTGACAACGATATATTAGTGTTGGACAACGCGGAGGATATCCAGGAGCTGGTAAGACGACCGATATCACTTCGGACGAGTCATGTCTCATATGGCATGTGTAGCTCGTGAAGCGCTCGAACAATTACTCGTCGAGGAAGCAGCTCATCTACGCAGGCAAGTACCGCTCGGGAAACAAAGTCAGTAAACAATTGTCAATGCGCCCTCGTTCATGTTTGACGTTGACCCTTCCACCAGCGCCTCGTTCTCCTGCCCTACGGACCACTTCTTAAGAAGTATCGCGCTGCTGTGCACACGATGATGAACCCGAAGGGTTTGTGGCGCAAATCGTAATCCATATCAATGTCTCTGACAGAACCCCGCTCCAGCTGTCGGCGCATACGAGCGTCTTCAAGAGCGCGGCTCGATGGTGCTGCTCCAGAGTATCCTGAATGACCCCAGCAAGGCGTACATCAACATCAAGCGCTTCACCGCCGAGACGCTCTTCACTCTGATCTACGGCAAGGGCTTCGGGAGCGAGGAGGACCTGCGCACTGTGCTGCACATCCTCGAGACGTTCATCCAGGACATGCACCCGTTCGCGCACATGGTCGATAGGATGCCCATCCTCGATTGGCTGCCGGACTTCCTGGCGCCGTGGCGCGACGAGGCGCGCAAGAAGGGCGAGTACGAACATAAGGTTGGGGCGTCCCTGATGTGAAAAGAGCTGTTCTAATGGTACTGTACATCACAGTTCTACAGCCGCCTTCTCAAGGATGTCAAGGCACGGATGGACTCGGGCGCGCACGTCGAGTGCTTCGCTGCTAACCTCTGGGAGAACGTGGAGCAACTTGGTCTCGATGAAGACTCCTTGGCGTATGGTAAGAGTTATGCGGTATCTGTCCCTCGTAGTTACGTTGCTAAAGACCTCTGACTAGTTGCTGGCTCCGCATTTGAGGCGGGAACAGACAACACTGCTGGAGTCATGTTGTGGTTCCTCGTGGCCATGATGCACTACCCTGCCGTCCTAAAGCGCGCACGCGGGGAGCTCGATGAGGTCCTCGGTGCTAATGGTGACACAGCGCCGTGCTATCACCACCTCGATCAACTCCCATACTGTTTGGCGCTTGTCAAGGAGGTACTCCGGTGAGCTCGGGTTTCGGGAAGTGCCTAGCGTGCTGCTGACTTGATCCCTAGATGGATGCCAGTTGCTCCGCTGTCAGCACCCCATTACAGTCTGAAAGATGACGTCTACAAGGGCTTCCGCATTGGCGCAGGGACGACCGTGATACCGAACATCTGGGCTATCCACCACGATGCGACCCTCTTCTCTGACCCGTTCGAGTTCAATCCCGAGAGGTTCCTCATGGCAAAAGAGGACATACGGCCTGAGTCGTCGTTGAATGAGGGACACTCTGCCTTCGGCTTCGGGAGGAGGTGAGGTATAGCGTCGTCGGAGCGATGTAGTTTCTGACATTTGTACAGGGTTTGCCCTGGGCAACACTTCGCCGCGAAGTCCGTCTGGGTTGGTATGGTGCGGCTCATGTGGGCTTTTGAGATCAACCCCCCGGTGGACGTCAACAAGAAGCCTATCTTGCCGGATGTCGGCGCGTGCCGTTCAGGGCTGACTGCGTAAGCGCGTTCATTACTATCTGTGATCGGCAGCTGATAGGATCCAGTGAACCGGCACACTTCGACGTCGTTCTTACGCCGCGCTCAGAGCGGCACATTCAAACCATTCAGCGGGACTCCTGAACGTTCGGCAGGTTCTAGTAGACGCGTCGCAAATGTTCCAGTCCCGTATATACGCAAGATGTGTTCGACGCTCTGTATTGCTCGTTGACTCCGGGACATGTGTAATTTGTGTACTTTTGACAAATGTCATGTCTGTCTTCAGCGGTTGCTGAGAGTTGTCATGCTGAAAGCTGCCAGTGCGGCGCTGCTTCTCAGCGTCCGCGTGACCCGGCGCGCCTACCAGATGAAGCGCTCCAAATTCGGACGTGCCAGGAGAGGTCCGAGTCTATTCGACCTTGATTCGCCGAGGATTTCTCTCTTTCGACGCGGTTCGCACTCGCCAGTGGTGTCTTTTCTGTAGTGTCTCGTACGACCTGGGTCTACAGCATTTCGGTCCTTGTCAGGCTTACTCATATCGTTACCACGCTCATTGGCAGGTAGTCAGAAGTTCGAAGGTACAGGTTCGCTGCCAGTGTGAGTTAACCCTGCCAGCGTGCGCCTGTACATTGACTATTCAAATGCCACCGCCACTCCGACTCGGGGATCACTATGCATAGCAGAATGATAAGATAGCAACGGGTCCAGTCACAACTCCTTATGGTCTTTGTGAGTGAGCTCCGTATTTTGCGCGACCGATCTCTACATAGCGTCTTACCATGAGATCCAGATCATTCCGATCATGGAATATTGGCAGACCTATGGCCGCTTTAAGCTGCTTGCGGGCGGAGGTACTCAGGGCCCTACTCCCTTCGGTACAGTTCGACCCACACCAATTGACGACGTCCGAGCCGTCCGATCAGTATGTACGAAGTCCATCACGTATTTCCGAGTCCCGCGAGCTGACTCTTTGACTTCGCTGTCTCGAGCACTGACACCTTGGGCAAGCACCCAATACTTGGTGCCGTTTTACACTGATACTGTACCAGTGGCGATGATCGAAATACGAGGGTGCGCACCCTCGATCCTCAACTAGGGTCACTGGCTGGCGATCTCAGCGTCGAGTCAGCGAGAAGCTGGACCAGCGGTAGTTCTGTCGCGCTCACTAGGAATTGGAAAGTCCTCAGGCTTTCTGACACGGCGTCACCGAGATGAAGGCCGCTACAACCCCGCTGTACATTTGTCTTCGGGCGACATACCGCCACTCCAGGGTGCAATGCTCTGGCCGATACCAGCTTCGCGCTGAACTAGAAGTACCAACAAGTGCGCCACATTATTCCACCACTGATGCCGTCTGTCAGCTTTGTATTGATATTCTGTTTCCTGTTTCATACGTGTTACCGAGCAGTGAAGTCAGTAGTCAGCGCCACTGACACGCTCTTTCAGAAAACCAGAAAGGACGGCGTACTCCCACGAAGTCATGTATATAAGGTCTCCCGTCTCTTGTTGCATGGCAGGCAAAGACCCCTAGCAGCAGCCATGTCTACAGTGTCTGATCCAAGCATCCCTCTACTCAAGAAGGACTCGCCAGCTAAGGCCAAACCGATGTGGAAGTTATACTTGGAACTGAGCAGGTTGCATGTTTGGCCCGGAGGAACCAACTTGTTCTTCCTGCCGTGCGGTACGTAATGCCACCTTTCCAGCTGTGAACTGCACTGGCATTGAACACATCCACCCGCAGTTTGGGGCTATCTCCTGGCTTCCCGCAACAATCCTCCACAAGCGGACACGCTTATCCGTCATTTCGTGTTGCTTTTGGGTTTTTCTACGCTCATAGGCAGCGCTACTTGCGTGATCAATGACATTTGCGACCGGGAGCTCGACCGTCTAGTAGGTAAGTACAAACTTCGGGCAATGTGCGTCATGTTTGGCTCATAATGCCATTCCGCCTCGCTAGAACGGTGCAAGACCCGTCCGATCGCGTCTGGCGCAGTTTCGGTCTTTGGAGCAACGGTCTTCCTACTGGTTCAAGTCGGTCTCTGTGTATGGATCCTCACCATGCTTAACCCTACTGCGTGAGTGAACCTTAATTAGAAGTTCACGAGATCGATATGAACCATATGTGGATGACAGCATGATATGTGGCCTCTTCGGTCTCTTCGTGTTCCACGGCTTTTACCCGCTGATGAAGCGGTTAACCAATTGGCCCCAAGCATATCTGGGTGCGTGCCTCTCCATTACTGCGCGTGAGCTTAATCTTACATGATCATGCGTGGCAGGCCTTGCTATGAACTGGGGCCTGCCGACTACGTGGCTTATCATAGCGCCGCAGGACGTGAGTTCGCCCGTGCCGTGGGTGCTTACTTTCGGAGCGTTGTGGTGTGTCTCTTATATGTTTGTGTCGCGGAAAAAGTACTGACGACTCGTACTCAGCTGGACAATGGTGTACGACACGATCTATGCCTGCCAGGACCGCGAGGACGACATCAAGGCAGGCGTCAAGTCTACTGCTGTCCTCTTCGGTTCCTGGATCAGACCGATTCTCGCCGTCTTCGGCATCATGTTCATTGCGACCCTGGTGTACACTGGCGTCGAAACCAACATGACCCTCCCTTACTACGTCATCGGGGTCGCCGGGACCGCTTTGCACACCCTCTGGCAGGTGACGACGTTCGATCCCAACGATGGTCTCGATTGTGCCATGAAGTTTGTGGTAAGTCTACTTCAGGCATTCCGAGCGTGGGGCGAAGAGTATTTCACTCACTGTCGTATGTCAGGGCAACGGTAACCTCGCCCTCATCTACACCGTGGGCTTGATTGCGGCGATATACATGCCGGACCTGTTCAAGTTCTAGTTGATCTCACAGATTGCAACATTGACGTCCTATCGTCTATCTGCGCAGACCACGGGACCATCACCCTCCGTTTCATCTCGCGCCATGATTGAATTCACCTTACTGTCGCCTTGCTCGGAAAACACATTGCGTCGAGATTGTAGATGTAGACGGTCGTATGTTTGTATTATCGTGATCGATTTTGAGATAGAATTTTGCACATTCTTGGTCAGCACCGGCAGATTGACTGGGGCTCCCTTGAACCACATCAAACATCTCGTCAATGGTGCCCGCGGTGGTGCGTACCGTTCCTTGACATGCAACTCACGGCGGCACAACATATTCATGTTGACATTTGGATGGCTCGAAGCGTCACGCATAAAGCCTGAAGTACACCAATGATAGTTGAACACTGGCAGCAGGATCAGATGTGGAGAAAGATCAAGGAGGGGCCTGGCTGAGGTCTGCGTAGTAGTAGCGGAACGTCCGCTCGGCAACCAGTACGGTAAGGCTTTGGGAAGAGTGAAGATACTGAGGTGTACTAGCAACCAGGCCTGTCAATGGAGACGAGCTCATGCGCTTGCACCATACATGCATTATCGTACATGATCATCGCACTCAGTACATTCACGTATAGTAGGCAGAAGGAATGGATCTCGGCCACCTTCCCTTGACTGCCTCCGTCTGCCTGGCAGTGCTCATCATGCTGAGGAATGATACAACATTTGATTGCTTCAGTCATACTAGTAGGCGAGTTCTCCAAGTTTAGACGGTGAGATGAACTCGAGAGCAACCCATTTATATCATGTCCCGCTACTTTCTATATATGGCAATATCCGTGCGGTGGCCCTGTACAGCTTGGTTCGGACTCTATCGGTCTCCGGATGTACCGTTGTCAAGAGCTTGCGGTCACAGAGCTGCTCAACTGGTGCCACAACGACCGTCTGGTGTCACCGCCCTCTCCTGCTTGTTCCTTGACTTGCAGGCACGCACGATGTCCACCACGTCTTATCTCTTCGCCGCCGAGTTGCACCGCCGCGGACCACACCACGAACAAGTGTGGTACAGCCGCACGCGCAGACGCAGCTACAGTGTCAACGTGGCTCAAGATAGGAGTCTATTGAGAGCCTGGGTACTCTGGAGCGTATCTCTACGTATTCGTCCGCGGACATGTAGCACCTATGTGGTCCTTATCTTGGGCGTCACACGTACTTCAAGTTAGCTTCCACCAGGAGATCCTCGTAAAACTTCGATTTTCCGATCGATTCGACGGCTTATAACAGGCATTGCGAAGTGAGTCGGACAAGTTCTCGGACGCGAATTATGTCGAGCGGATTGACCAAAGTCAAAAACACAGCCTATGTACTACCGCCCTCGGCCGCCACACAGTTTACATGTGGTGCGGAACTTAGAAGGTACGAACACGATGAGGGACACACGTTGATGAGAGCTACGGCGGCGGTGATAATTCATTACGTTGACAAGTACTGGCAATTGCCGTGCGGCTCAGCGGGCCTGGCGACGTCAATCCCATAGGACCACTAGAGCACCGATAACTCCAGGAGCAGGGAAGCTGTCAGTGTGGCCTGCTATGCTCCCATGCATATGACTGCGCTGCGTCCTGTGCACTGCTCACGACGCACGGCCCGAGGCTTATCAGGCACATGAGCTCGTACTCACCGATCAAACTCTGGCTGCAATTTCCCCCGTCCCTCCCTCTTCAAAGACTCAGGGTTTGCCATGGAGGACATCGCTGCACTTGGCAATCACCCACAAGCCGTAACGATCACCTCGGCGATGTCAGATACGGCAAGCATCCTCTCCCGCACGTCCAACACGACGAGCTCGGGATGGAGTTCGTCGTCCTCTCTGTCCACTTCGTCGAGCAGCTCCGCAAGCGGTCGAAGAACGGTATACTCACTCTCTACTCTTGATCACCACACACCTGACCGCATTTGTCTCAGCGCTCTTCCGGACGAGGCGGCGTCGGCAACATCAGACAAGGCTCGAAAGACTGCCTCTCGATCATCGAGGCACCAGAGCCCGATGACGCCGTTTCGATCGCCAACGGTCGTGAGACGCCCGCAGCCAAGCCAACTAGCGTGAGCAGTGTCCAGCGGTATCCAGGCCAATTGTGCTGACTTGCCTTTCACTGTCAGGCGCACTCCACCGGGAGGAGCGGTGCAGGGAACATAATCTCTACGACAATCATGCGCGAGGCTAGCCGTGTGACGAGTCCCGACCAGCACGCTCTCACCGCTGCAATGGTATCCGCGCAAGAGGATACGGCGACGAGGTACGAGCGCATGCTGGTGAGCATAAGTCAGGAAGCTGCGCGTCACGGAAGGGTGAGTTTCAGTCCGATGGTGGCAAGGACATCGGGTACTTACGTGGACACTGGCTTGTGTAGCATACGCACGGAAGAGGCGGAGCGGGCAACTCCAAGGCCAAGGTGCCCAAGCAGCCCAAGCCTGCAAAGACGCGCTCAAAGTCACGATTAATCAATTACGGCTCTTTACGAGCCTCACGACGTACCTCCGTCAAGCTTGATACCCCAATACCCGAGGATACCGAGAACGTCGATACGATCATCAAGATCAGCAAGAAGGACCTGGGGAAGATGCGCAAAGTGTTTGCGAAATCGCTGCTCGCCTTACGCACCTCGTCTGCAGCGGCATCAGGTGTGGCTGCAGCTGCAGCCCCGTCCACCCCGCCCTCCTCAGTACTAGATATCACTTCGCCATCGCCTTCATCGTCGGTACCGTCGTCGCCCGAATCGTCGGTGGCTTCTGACTCAACTTCCCCGAGTTCCGTGCCTTCCAGCCCGCTAACGCCCAAGTCGGCCAGTAGCACATCCAGTGAGGACACGGCCAAGGACCCCACTGAGGTCACCATCGTGGCCATCGAGGATGATCCGGGAACAATCTTCTTCCCGCCCGACGAAGACACGCTTGCCCACCAGCTGGCGGCGCTTCAGCTGCGCAAAAGCTGGAAGCCGCGCGCCAGGCGCAGTACCTTGTCCTCGTTGCGGAGCAACGCCGAGTCGGTCGCGTATGTCGATTTTGACCTGATGGATAGGCAGTGGGAAGACGAGCAGGAGGAGAGCGATGAAGAGAAGGACGAAGTAGGAGACGATGAAATCGCCATCTGCGAGCTGAGCTTGAACGAGGTGATGCAGGCGCTGCTCGAGGAAGCCAACAGTGGATGAAGCATCGATGAAGACGTGTGTGATACGGGGCTCTCCTGGTGGTTGTGTCTCTGATTCTGCTTTTAGACTTTGTACTTTTTAGGGCTGCTTGGTGCGGAGGTCTCAGCATTGGTGGCTGTGCGGCTGACTCGTTGATACTTCATGTCAGTTGCGGCCTGCTTGTCTGTGACTTCTGGGTGTTGTTCGCTTTGTTTACTTTTTCGCTCGTTGCATTCACGCTGTATCCATTTCCTTCTTGTTGTATGTTACCTGTAGCTTGTCCTGCCACTGTATGAAACATGAGTTTGTCGTGTCAGTCATGATAATGCAACCATACCTAAGTTATATCTGATACACGATTCAGAGAGACTGGCGAGAGCAGACTGGCAGTCAAAGTCACGGTGACTTGCCGCCGAGTGCGCACTGCGAACGGTGGCGTGGGGAGATCAAATCGTGCGTTTGGCTTCTCAGCCACTCGTTAATTATTATGTAACGGGCTCGATGTGTAAATATAAATTCGTCGGCTACCTCGCGTGGTTCAGTGCCGTCTGCTGCTTATCACCTTATCCGTAGATACGCACCGGTATGCTTCGTGAACCGCTGCCTAGCAGCTTGCAGTCAGCACGGTTTTATAGTCAGTTATGTGACTTATGCCTCCCTGTGTGGCGGTGTCGTCGGAGATCGCCGCTCGGATTTTGCGGACCTTCGTCGCGCGCTGCCAGTGACACTGCCACGTGACTGGCAGCGTTGTTCCCGCCTCCCGGAAGCAGGACACTCAGCAGCGGTAGCACATTCGTTGGTATCATTAATCGACCACTCCAATGTCCAAGCGTTCGATAGACTCTATGCTACCGTAAGTAAGTACTAGGAGGGCTGGCATCGCTCTGCACAGCATCTCGCGCAAAACTTCGACTAACTGTAAAAGGCAAGTATGTAAAGGGGCACGTTTCCAAGATCTAAGACATTGACCTCCAATACACCGCAGTCAGCCCCGTTCCGCGTTTTGAGACGGTTGTCACCGAGCGTGCTTCCTTCCGACTTGTCGCTGCACATCCTGTTAAATCTGTTCCCCTTGCAGCCCATCTACTCCCCCTTTGAATGATATAGTACAGAAACTGCCGTTGCTGATGGGTAAGGACTCTAGTAGGGCATCACCGGACACGGAGTTGCGGACGCTGTCTGGCCGCGATTCCTTTAGAAGCTCACGTCGATCATATGCATCTGTCCATCTCATCCCGACTCCCGAGGGAGAGCGTAGGCGACCGCCACGTTATGTGAGTCACCATATGTCTTTGAGTTGCCACGTCTCAATCTCGTTGCTACGCGTAGGAACCGCTCATTTTGAGGACATGGGTCGTACTGTCCCTGACGACATTTATGATATTGCTCGCAGTAGCGACAGAGATTGCGTTGCATTTCTCCAATAGACAACAAGGTCAGTGTCAGGAAACCGCTACCTGTATCCTTGTACGCAACTCACACACGAACCAGGGTTTGCCGTTCCACAGAAGAATGTCTTCACTTTCGTACCCGCGTCATTCCTGCTTGTGAGTCGTATAGCAACGTGCTGGTCACTCCGCTCATCTAAATGGTGCATTATAGTCATTCTTCCCCATCTTATTCATCGTACCCCTCGCCAAATTGTGGGCGGGCGCAAACTGGGGCATTCAAACATTCCAGGCGAGCTTTGAGACCCCAGTTTTGCACGTCTGTCCTTACCTTGTATGCACGTAGCCATATGTCGTGCTGTCGAAGGGAGACGGGCAGGCCGAGGATACCATCCTCCTTGATTATGTGCGTCGATTGCATTATTCGTTCGAAGAGATACTTACAAAGACATCGTGCGATAGATGGCATTGAAGTAACAAGCAATTGCTCGCCGTGCGCTGTCTAGATGCTGACTGTAACGACAGCAACTGGGAAACTCTGCTCGTATCGACGAAGCGAAAACACTGGCTCGTCCTCGTGTCGCTGATGACGGTCTTTGTTACGAGCTTCATGCAGCCGCTCGCTGGTTCTGTGTTCACGCTAGCAACTCCGGAGCATCGACAAGGTAACGAACGTGCTTCACTGCTCGAACTCAACGTGCTCACGGGGTTATCTCCAGAGATCATCCTTCAAGCTCAGCGAGCACTTGGTCTTGTTTCGACCTTCAATAACCTGAATGCTTTCTCCTCGGCTGCGGGTGTGAGTCTTCGATGTTATTTGTACTGTTCTGCCGAAGCTTTAACTATCCACAGTTTACAGACTCGAAGATTTATCAAGGCCTTCCGGACCCACCATTCGTTGCCGGTCAATGGGCTGTAGCCCAGTTTGAGGTACGTGAAGGGCATACCTAAATTTATCACACTGTGTTCATGTAATTCCATGGTTAGATCCCACAAACAGATGACGCCGCCGCCTCCGTCGAAGCCGAAGTCGATGGCATCGCCACCCAGTCTAACTGCTCTGCCCCCTCCACCTCCACACTCACCAACATCACGAGCCCGCTCTTCCCCCAGTTCCAGTTCAGCGCCGTGCTCCCTGACGGATGCACCGGCCGCGTCCAGTTCAACCCGGACGACTCCAACCAGCAGTACGGCGTCGTCCAGGTCGACGCGGCGAGCTGTGGCGTCGACAGCGACACTGACATCCAGCTCCTGCCCGTGATGTTCTGGTTCTTCCATTCGGCGCTGGGCGGGCAGGGGCAGAACGTTACGAGGGCGAAGGGGGTCATTTGTCGGCCGTTCATGAAGGTTCAGACGGTCTTGGCTACTGTGAACACCAGCACGTCTGCCCTCACAAGCATCAAGCCGCTTGCGGATGTCACTCAGACCGACAACAACGTCACGGGGCAGCCCCTGAATGGCCAACCGTTCAATGGGTGCGTCTCATCTCCAGCATGCGCGTCTGCGTGGATCTCTGACAGTTTGTCTTCGTAGTGTGATCTTCCCGCAGGCGAACAATACCTTCGTTCAATCCAGAGCCCTCACCATCTCGATGGGGCTCCCGGGGACCATCTACCGGAATGCCTCGCTGACGCCGGACTTTGGGGATTTCTTCGAGGACGGATCGACCAGCTTCTTGAGCCTGACGTCATCGGTATACGTGAGTGTCAGAGCTGCCCTGCCCGCGCCTCCGCTCGCACGCTGACACATCCTTCAGTCGACATACTTGTCGGTCATCGCGAAGACGGTGTACTTCGTGCCCGCAGACTCCTCCCTCAACGCAACCCTCATCAACCATCTATCTCGGCTCGTAATCGAGTAAGTGCTCGCATAGCGTAGCCTTTGCAAATGTCCCCTTTTTGATCTGCATCCCACAGGCCCTTGGCTGCGCACGGACTGGCGGCGGTCCTCCTCGCCGTCGGCATCGTCGGTATGCTCGTGCACCTCCTCCACAGGCATGCGCGCCGCGACCTCTACCTCACGGCGCCGCCGGGGTCCATCGGCGCCTCCATGGCGCTCGCATTCCACGCCGGCTTCGGGGCCTCGCTCACGCCGTACGACGACGGCGAGAGCATCGGGCGGAAGCTCAGGTCGATGCGCTTCAGCATGGACCGGCGGACGGGCGCGATCCTCGCGGAGGAGGTTGACGATGGAGATGCGGTGACGCCCTTGACGCGGCCCTTGACGCGGTCCTCGGAGGAGACACTGAAGGGCTATAAGGATTACTGAGGCTGGCAGGTGGTGTCTGTTCGTTCGTCCTCGCGGGGGCTTGTCTGATATTTTGTAGTTATTAGACTGCTTTGTAACTTATTTCGCACGCAATGCCCCGACAATTTTCTGGTCGTCTGCGTAGAACTGTCCCGACGGCATCATTCGAAATGCGGATGCGTGCATTGAGCACGATCAACTACCCTGGCCAGTCGCAGGAGCGAGGGTGCAAGAGAATTGCAAACATTGTTGGACATCATATCGGTTGGATACAATGTCCGGGTCGCATGCACACGAGGTATGTCCCCCATAGCCTCCATTCCATCAATCACTCGGACTGCCTGGTGTCCCGAGAAGCCCAGGGGGTCTTCCTGACGTTCCCAGCGTACTCCTGACGACGCCACGCGCCACCCACGGTTTGAGCAACGCGGTGAAACCGTCCATTACGGTAGAATTATCCTCGTCCGTCGTCTCGGCTTGCCACCGTTCGGACTTATCTAGTCGATCCGTCGGTGCCACGGTTAGTCCGACCGTGCGAAGGCGGGGGGCGTGAGGACGGCCAGCAGCCCACGCAAGTCGAGGTGTGACGGTAGTGGTGGTGGTCGGTGGTAGGGAGGGGGTTGTTGTAAGGCGCAGTACAGATGATTGGAAGTGAGCGACTCCGCGCGACTGGGAATCGCAGACATGATAGCGAGGAGCTTGGCAGCCCCAGTCTTTCACGCAGTATCTTGACAGCCCAATCTTGACACGTTCAGCGCGAAGCACCCAGACAGATCATAGGGTTCTGGACCGTCTGGGTAATGAATTGTCAGTCTCTGGACGTGCGGATATACGCTCGTCTGATCACTACATACCTTGGATGTAGTCTATTGTCATGCTTTGGAGGGACGCTGATACGGCGTGGATTAGACGATTAATGGGACCGATGTACTGTGGCGAGGTGTGCCGGACCTCTAGGTTGACGATGGATATGTCGCGAGATTCATCGGATGGTGAGAGCACGAGCCAATCAACCAGACCCTCATGCACCGATGAATCAAGGACGAAGCGCGCGAGTGTCTTCAGCTGTTGCATTCGTGGCCCCGGCCAAGCGCTCCCGGATAGTACTAGTTCGCTAAGCGCGAGATGAGAATGCTGCCCCTGCACGATTTCAAGCTTTCAAGCTAGTCATGCCCGACCACGATGACCTTGCCCACCCCATCCGCATCGAGTCGATGACGTCCGCGGCGATCGCGGCATTCGTGGGGTTGTCTGTATCGCCCGCGCCCAACATGTCCGGGATGATCAGCGCGTAGCCCGTCTTCCTGAAGAGGTTGACCAAATAGCAATCGTACGAGGTCGAGGAGAAGCCATGTATGAAGAGGAGCGTGTCGCGGGAGTGCCCTCAACGGGACGGACGCGTAGTGATACCTGAGTCCACGTGGGTCATCGCGGCGTTGTGAAAAGATTGGTCTATGGTGAGTGTTGATACCTGTAAGTGAGTGCGACTCTGGGGACGTGATGTCAATATATACAGGTACACCTTGAGTGCGCCCCGTTGGTTTCCTCTTGACCGACACTGCCTCCGCGGAGACGGCACATCCATCACATGCTGCATCGTTAGTTCCTCGGTGAACAACGGGAACATAGTCTCAACGGCGCCAAAGAGAGCCTCTCGCAAAATCCAAAACAGCGGGGTCTGGTCTGAGTAGAGAGCATCGACCGACAACACATATGAGAGCGAGGACAGAATGGATGTGCGTAAACATTGGCACCCGGGGCCCCGCTGTTGAACAAAAAGACACCACAAGGCGAGACACCCGCGAGACACCGCATTTACGCACTCAGACGATAATGACGGTCTGCCGTGCTCAAAGGCACACGCAACTGGCGAGCAACTGCTGCTTGAAGTGTAAGGCAGCCGTTCAGATGACTGCCTGCTGTAGTAACGTAGTACGCGAGATGAACTACCTTGCTAGGTTGCTCCTTCCAGACCTTGCATGAAGGACAGCACGACGAGCTGACTCCGGCGAGACATCAGCGTCAACGACGGGCGATAACACAATCGTAGAGTGCACCAGTGTACATGCTTGAACCCCTTCACAATAAGCAGATCCTAGTCTGAGGCACTTCAAACAAGTATTCGTTGCGCAGACGAACAGACCGAGCACACCACGCGTGAACGATATATATGTGCACTCGTACCTCGTGAAGTCGCAGGACAGCAACATCGACTTTGTGGCGTCGTCTCGACATTCCACACGGCCGAGTACTCTGGTCACGGTGGGCCTGAAGCGGCACTGGTGCAACCATGCGTTGGGACATGTGTCGTAGCGAAGCTACGGCATGTGACTCAAGGCTGGCCTCAAAAGGTGCTGAGAATACCATGCTGGCTCTGTCTGCATCGGTATGCAGAGTGGGCGTCACGGTAAAGACAGCTATTTCCTCGAGCTCGGAACTCAAAGGAGGGGGCATGAACTGGTATGGATTGCTATTTCTCTGAACACAGGAATCGGAGTTTGGTTACGACGTACCCGTTGCTCTCTTCCATGGATCAACATGCATGTTATCGATCTAGAGGCTACGCATGCAGACAGCCCCCTACGTGCGGACGACGGACGTCGAGGAACAAGATGCAGCATGCAACATAGGAAGGTTGTTCGTTGGTCTGACTACTTGAAGTAACGGAGGGCGAGCCGCGTTGTGCTTTGATTGCGATCACGCGTCTGAGCGTAATATTCTTCATTGATAGATGGCGTCAGTGGCCTTTGCCCTGTGAGTTGGCCGTGACCGGGATGGTGAGTGCGCTAAGCAAGTCGGTCGACACAGTCGACTGCCAGTGAGCGCTCGCCACTGCGCCTCAGGGCAGCGAGCGCTAAGATCACATCGCTACTGAACTGGGCGCGTAAGCGATTACCAGGCAAGTTTACTTCCGCACTCATTCGTCACTCACCCTGAACATCACCATCATCCTGGGCCGGCGCGACCCCGGCCGGATTCATGAACACCACTTCGAAAAGGCGCGAGGTTTCCCTGCATACTTCACGTCTATGTCGCAATCTGAAGCGAGTTGACGAGGCTGGGAGAGTCAAGAATGGACCGGGACGGTGTGAATAGCCTCAGGCCGGGAGAAAGGAGAACACGCCGTAAGGAACGGTACCATTACAAGGGCCTAGATGCTATAGGCATAAGTCATGTGAAGGGCGATCGCAAAGGTCGTGTTCCTGGGGAGTGCAAACCGCACATAGAAGCCCTGGACGGATAGACCCGTCTCGTGTCACTCGGAGCTCTGATTCTGAACGCTTCGTCTAGTACTTAGACGCGCCGGGTCACACGGATGCCGAGAAGCAGGGTCGCAATCAGAATGACAACACTCAGCAATCGCTGAAAACATAAGTTTGACAAAAGTACACAAATGACACATAGCCCAAAGTCAACGAGAAATACAGAACATCAAACACACCTTGCGTATACACGGGCCTGAAACACTTGAAATGCATCTATCAGAACCTGTCAAACATTCAGGACTCCCGCCGAATGGTTTGAATGTGCCGCTCTGAGCGCGGAGTAAGAACGACGTCGAAGTGCGCCGGTTCACTGGATCCTATCAGCTGCCGATCACAGATACTTAGTGATGAACTCGCTTACGCAGTCAGACCCGAACGGCACGCGCCGACATCCGGCAAGATAGGCTTCTTGTTAACGTCCATCGGAGGGTTGATGTCGAAAGCCCACATGAGGCGCACCATGCCAATCCAGACGGACTTCGCGGCGAAGTGTTGCCCAGGGCAGACCCTATACACGCGTCAGAAACTACATCGCTCCGACGACGCTATACCTCACCTCCTCCCGAAGCCGAAGGCAGAGTGTCCCTCATTCAACGACGACTCAGGCCGTATATCCTCTTTTGCCATGAGGAACCTCTCGGGATTGAACTCGAACGGGTCAGAGTAGATGGCCGCATCGTGATGAATAGCCCAGATGTTCGGTATCACGGTCGTCCCTGCGCTAATGCAAAAGCCCTTATAGACATCATCTTGCAGACTGTAATGGGGTGCTGCCAACGGAGCGACTGGCATCCATCTAAGGATCAAGTCAGCAGCACGCTAGGCACTTTCCGACACCCGAGCTCACCGGAGGCCTTCCTTGACAAGCGCCAAACAGTATGGCAGCTGATCGAGGTGGTGGTAGCACGGCGCAGTATCGCCATTGGCACCGAGGACCTCATCAAGCTCCGCTTGCGCTCGCTTCAGGACGGCGGGATAGTGCATCATGGCAACAAGGAACCACAAGATGACTCCAGCAGTGTTATCCGTTCCAGCCTCGAATGCGGTACCAGCAACTAGTCACAGATCTTCAGCAACGGAAATATGAGGGCTACTGCATAACTCTTACTGTACGCCAAGGAGTCCTCATCGAGACCAAGTTGTTCCGCGTTCTCCCAAAGGTTAGCAGCAAAGCACTCGACATGCGCGCCCGAGTCCATCCGTGTCTTGACATCCTTGAGAAGATGGCTGTAGAACTGTGATGTACCATGAGAACAACTCTTTGCACATGATGGACAGCCCAACTTTATGTTCGTACTCGCCCTTCTTGCGCGCCTCGTCACGCCAAGGGGCTAAGAAGTCCGGTAGCCAATCGAGGATGGGCACCCAGTCGACCATGTGCGTGAACGGGTGCATGTCTCGGATGAACGTCTCGAGGATGTGCAACACGGTGCGCAGGTCCTCCTCGCTCCCAAAGCCCTTGCCGTAGATCAGAGTGAAGAGCGTCTCGGCGGTGAACCGCTTGATGTTGATGTACGTCTTGCTGGGGTCGTTTATGATACCCTTGAGCAGCACCATCGAGCCGCGCTCTTGAAAGCGCTCGTATGCGCCGACAGCTGGGCGGAGTTCTGTCAGAGACTTTGGAATGAATCACGATCCGCACCACTAACCCTGCGGGTTCATCATCGTGTGTATGGCAGTGCGATACTTCTTGAGAAGCGGTCCGTAGGGCATCAGAACTAGGCGCTGGTGGAGGGGTCAACGCCAAACGCGGTCGCGTTGACAATGATCACTGACTTTGTCTCGCGAACGGTACTTGCCTGCGTAGATGAGCTGCTTCCTCGACGAGTAGTTTTTCGAGCGCTGCACGAGCTACCCATGCCGTCCATCAGACATGACTCGTCCGAAGTGATATCGGCTGCCTTACCAGCTCTTCGATGTCCTCTGCGTTGTCCAACACCAATATATCGTTGTCAAGCGCCTTGAGCATGACCATAGGTCCTACACGTCTTTCAGCATTGTGCACGCAACAAAGCGGCACCACGAGCGACTCACCGTATTTCTGGCACAGCGAGTGGAAGTACATCCACGACTTCTCCACTGGCACGCGCCATGCGTTCCCCAGCAGCGGGATGCGCGTTGGGCCCGGCGGCAGGTTCTTCTCGCGGTGCTGAATGAGGGTAGCGAAGATGCCAATTGCGAGGCAGGCTAGGACAAGCAGAATCGGGGATTCCAACATTCTGTGGGACAACCATCAGCAATCGCTACAGTAATACCATGGCGATACGTCACCTAGATTTCGGTCTGCTGAGCTGACGATACGCTATGCTCGAAAGAAGGCCTTGGTAGCTCGCCAAGAGACACGATCTCAAGTTAAATAGGTATTCGTAGAGTGGTCCCGGTCCACCGCCCGTACGGCGCGAATAAAACCGTATGTCCCTGAGAAGGTTAGTAAGCCACCCCCGCATAGAAACCTTGCATAGCCTACCGCTATCATCGCAGGCCGTCACCGTCTTCTGGCATCATCACTGGATGTAGCTGGAATCGCACACTAGTTGTGGCAGACTCTGAAAGACACCATCAGTAACACTGTCGGGCGCATCACCTGTTCCTCCGAGAACCCTGAGTGGACAGCAGGACCTACGGACCCCGCTGAGAACGGAGTTTGATACGTTGACCGCGGGTGAGCGAATGGCGTGCTGCCGAGCATCCTCGTCGTGGCAGGGTGCGTACTAGGCTGCATTTCTGCGGAGCCCAGACGCGGTACACACGTACGACCTGAGATAACAAGGCCTGTTGCGTCAATGTTTCACCACCAAGAATCAGGCGCACCTTTGACGGACGTCCTCACCAAAGACAAGCTGATTCAACAGACACATGCAGGATTAGCGTCTGGGGCTGACTGGGGTTGGATGGGTGAGTTTCAAACGCATATCCCGCTGACGCGAACCCCAAGAACGGTGCTGAACGACACGAGGAAGTGTGGCTCGGTTTCCGTCTCGTGTCTGGGAATATATCGGATTCCTGAGTCTCTCGATGCGAGGCTCGCGGTTGACGGACCTGCTGCGCGAAGAAGATAGAATACGCGATCCGCGTCAATATAAGTCCACGGTGCGGCGTGCGTGGCGTACGAAGGTCACGAATGCGCGGTGAACCATGACAACATCGCGTCGAACGCATTGATCGATGGCAGCTTCTCCGTCCGTGCTCAGTCTGTCCTCAGCACTGGCTCGGAGGCTTCATGCTGCTGAACACCATCAGGTTCGCAATTCCCTGTGCAGGATGGCTTCTGGCTCATGAGCACTTTGCACTGATCAGCCGTTACGAGCGACTCACTCTGACGGTACACTGCTCAACAGATGCTTGTGGGGGAAGCGTCGAACTCAGTGAAAGTAACCCTTGCGAAACTTCCGCGGTTCGAGGCTGAGCGCTGAACTGTAGGATAGTGCGTCGAGCGTGAATAGAACTTGGGAGATACTGTGTTCAACTCCTGCTGCATTTCGGCTACTCGTCAGACCATGGGCGATGACATGAAGCGGAGGAGTGTACTACTGTACATACCTGAGGCCCTTCACAATAGCAAGTCCGCGTCTGAGCCACTTCAAACAGGCATTTGTTGCGCAGACGAGCAGACGGAGCACATAGTGCGTGAGCGAAATATATATGTGCGCTCGTAGCTCGTGAAGTCGCAAGACAGCAACTTCGTTTCTGTGACATCGCCTCGACATTCGACACGGTTGAGTATCGCGGTCATGGCGAGCGCGAGGCGGCGCTCATGCAATCACAGCGCGTTAGGACACATGTCGTAGCGAAGCTACGGCATCTGATTCAAGGCTAGCCTTTCACAGATATGAAAGACTCTAGTACGGCACCTGCATACGCGGTAGGTCAAACATTTCATCCACAATTGCTGCTGTAAACCGCACTTGCACAACAGAACACGCTGATAGACCTTGATCGCCATCGGTGAATTCGCGCCACTACGCTGGCCCTATCGAAATCGGAACGCAGAAGAGGTATCACGTCAAAACTCCATATGGGACGTCACATTAGAAGACTGAGAACTAGAAGATGCGGAGGAAGTTGGTGTTCCGGACCTCACAGAAGGGGATGTGAACTGGGTTGAAACGCCAGTGGCGTTTGTGCCGGAAATTGGGATCTCGTTAAGTTACGACTTACCTATTGCCCTATCCCATCGAACCATATGCATGCACTTGATCTCCGGTCTACGCCTGCGGACAAGCCCCTTACGTGCGGAAGTCGAGGAGCGCTGCAAGACGCGGTACACAGGTCGTCGGTTTGACAAGGTACGTTGCATTTTGGTTTCAATGGGCATGCATGGTCATTGTGTTCTCCGTTGCTGGATGGCAGTAGCTTTTGCACGGTGAGTCGGTTGTGACTGGGATGGTGGCTGCGCTGAAAAGGTCGGTCGACACGGTCGACTGAGCGCTCGCTTCTGCGCCTCGAGGCAGCGAGCGCTGAAGATCACATCGCTACTGAACTCAGCGCGTAAGCGATTACCAGACAGGTTTGCTTCCGCACTCATTCGTCACTCACCCTGGACACCACCATCATCATGGGCCGTGACTCCGGCTGGCCTCATGAACACCACTTTGACCTGGCGCGAGAATCCCCTCGTACTTCGCGTCTCTGCTGACTCGGAAGCGAGTTGACGAGTCTGGGAGAATGAAGAGTGGACCGAGACGGCGTGAATAGCCTCATGCTGCGAGAAAGGATAACGTACCGTAAGAAACATTACCATCTGACTCGCAGTGGTTTCTGAAGTGCTTGTTCCATAGGAACATCGCAGGGAGGCCTGTTCGTCCGCGCGTATGGTGCCCAGTGGTCGCACCGCTCGTCATCTGCGCCGCCCTTTGCCAGCAAGTTCGCACGTCAGCCGACTGCTCGCTGTAACGGGGTGAGTTCTCTTTACTACTATCTCACCTTTCGCAGATAGCTGGAAAATGGTCGAAGGTGGCTAGGTTCACATTATTCAGTGATACCTATCCGATACTAACGGTACACCCGGGGTGCATTTCGCCCGTTGCAAACGGTGGGCCGGAGGCCGCCCGGAGGAACACGCCGCACGCTGCAGGCGTAATGGCCGCAGACCAGACCAGATGTTAATAGCATTGGGGCCGGTGGGTAGGCACGAAGGTCTGCAACGACACAGCCGGAGTAGTGTTTTACTCAATGATATGCAATACGGGACGGCCGAGATACCTTGCGTGCCGTATACAACGGCACGGCCCGTAGCATGCATAACACTGCTATGGCGGTGCGGCCGAATGACTGTCAAATAATTGTGACGTCACGGTCGGGTTTCAAGTTCATCGCCCACAACGTGCCGGCCACCGCCTCCGGCATATCGCCTAGGGCGTTTCTAGCGACATGGCCGGTTGCCTTTGTATACCACACCTAGCGTGCCGGCCGGTCTACAAACCGAACAAAGTCGGCAGCGGACTAGGTTCTGTCCCCCTCCTATAAAGAACGTTGTAAGCGGTCCGGGCGGAAGCGTTCCCGTGTGACTTCAACCAAGGGCTGTACAGTGGGCCGCATATCACACAGAGCAATAACCGCTGGTAACGGTCCGGCCGGTCACATGAAGTCAGTGTAACGCCCTCGCGTCAAGGGCAGGGATAGCGACGACATATTTAATGTGAACGTTTCGATCGGTCCGGCCGGACATTATGAGATGAATATAATGGCGGGGGAAGAGTTTGGGCATGCAGATATTGGGGGTGCTGGTAGAGCACACCAACGGTCCCACCGGAGAACAGGAGGCTCAGATTGTCCACTGCAGGAACAATGCAGCAGTGTAGAGACCATGGGGATGCAGTCGGACAATGTGAATGGTCGTGGTGGCATACACATGGATTGCCCTACTGCCTGCAAGCGATGGAGGCTCCGCGTGTCTGAGTCGCTGGCCGACGCTCCATACAGTCCGGCCGGCGAACGCATATCTGCTGTCATAGCTGCCGGGGATGTGATCAAACCCAGCAAAGTCGAAATGTTCCGTCAGCTGGTATACCTGTGCAGTTGCGTTCACAATTAACAATAGCCTGGTCACTCTCCGCACTCCGGACACATGGATTTCCCTACTGCCTGCAAGCGATGGAGGCTCCGCGTTTCTGAGTCGCTGGCCGACGCTCCATACAGTCCGGCCGGCGAACGCATATCTGCTGTCATAGCTGCCGGGGATGTGATCAAACCCAGCAAAGTCGAAATGTTCCGTCAGCTGGTATATCTGTGCAGTTGCGTTCACAATTAACAATAGCCTGGTCACTCTCCGCACTCCGCAGGTCAAACTCACCGGCCGAAGATACAGAGTGTCTGGCCGGCGGGCGCAAGTTTCCTTTCATACCCTGTCGGGGATGTGATCAAACCCAGCACGGTCAACATGTTTCGTCAGTCCGTATAATAGTGCAGTTGGTGCTGTAACAAATGATGGCCGGCTCAGTACCGTGGCTGCGCACGTCCTAGTCGCCGGCCGAAGATACGCACCAGTCGGCCGGCGCACGCGGATCTGCCTTCAAACCCTGCGGGCGATGTTAGAATCTGCACATCCGTGTACCCCGCAAAGACTCCAGGTCTCCTGGCTAATTAACACTTTTTCACTCTCATCGCCTGCAGGCAAAGGTAGACCGTGCACCCTGACTGGCCGGCCGAAGGAGCTCACTGTCCGGCCGGTGTACACCTGTATGCTGTCATCGTCTTCCGGCAATCTCAGGTCACTTTCCCTGCCACCTCACGCGGTATTTCGCTGGAACATTATGCGGCACTAAAGATACATTGAGAAAATCTAACTCTCTCATTCCACACGCTCCGTCTGGGAACGCAAGCGGTACCACCCACGAATCCAATCGACAGCCTCCATGTTGTTGACGTTCGCATTTTGAAGCGCTCCGAGGGCTTCCAGACGGGCGAGTATAATTCCACGCTCAGCTGTCAACTCCAAAACCCTCGTCGCAGTTGCCGCTGTGAGCGCCGGTCCTGCAACCAGTGTGTCAGCATCTGATTGTCACGGTACCCCGAGCACGCAGTACAGTTGTCCGCCCAGTCCAGTGACTCGGCCGACGGTGTACTGTCCGGCTCCCATATGTGGTGCGCGGGATCGTACGTGTCAGTGACAGAGACAGAATACATGAATATTCGGTTGTCTTCCTGCCACGGACTCTTTGAACATCAGGAATACTGACCGTTCTCCCTAGTGTCCGGAGGAGCGTAAGTAATCTTCTCCGGCTGTAAGGCACTAATTAGTCCGTAACCGGTCGCATCGTAGACGAACATACCTGTTCCATTAG
>NW_025955244.1:0-50797 GCF_022376445.1 Fomitopsis serialis | reverse complement strand
AAACATTGGAGGCCAATCTGACACATGAGGAGTTCATAGAAAATTTCGCTAGTTCGGGATCTCTCGGTACGCAATATCGCTGTTACCATGATGATTATGTCGTCGTCGGCGTGGCCGTGTCGCTTCTTTGAAGTAACATCCGAAGTACTCATACGGAGGTCTGCCACTGGTCTGCTCTTCATCGACTTCTGACTCACCGGAGGCGTTTTTAGTGACCCGATAGTGCCCTACCCTTTCGCTAATGGAGGTATGCGGGCTCCCTTCGCGCGCCCGTGTGATATACCCGCACATCCTCAATCAGAGACCCTTACACATCCAGCATCTTGCCTGGCCTTCAATATCGCTGTGAGTCTGTCTCGTATTGTCTGCACGATGGCGCTGCTGTTCTACTACATGAAGTCCACCAATGACCATGGGGTTAATACAACGAGAGCGACGTACGATGGTCCATTTCTTATCAATGAAGGCCAACCGCCTTGATATGAATGGAGATAGTGAGTTCAATTCACATACAATATGCACCGGACTCATCACCTTTGGAGTCTCCTTTAGTTGCAAATTATTGGCGGCAGCCTGCAGGAAGCAAGGGTTCCCACTGACAGGGAGCGGCTTACCTGACTGTCGCGAACATCATGTCAACACGAACCCGCCTCTGGTGCAAGATTGGTCTGACTACATCAGCATAAGCCTGTCGGGAATGCCAGTCCAGGAGTGGTGCTTCAAAATCGAGTCCATGATCCCGAAATGCCCGTCTACTTGCATCCCGATGAACGCCGCCTATTTGGTGATGAGCGGCCGGGTTCTCCTTACTTACCATTACAGGTGCTCTTCATGCGCCGGGAGTGCAGACTATCGAAGTGGATATTGAACGGGACGCTCCAGTCAACGTCTGATTGGCACGGACAGAACTCTGCGGTATCCGAATCTCTGCGAGTGTTACGCGCCTGTCCGCCGCTGCATTGGACTAACCCGCTACTTATCAGACGCGCTCATCGTCAATCCATGGACGTAACTGTGCTAATGAAGGTAAGCCGAAGCGCGATGACCAATGCAAACCGTTGAAGCTCAGGCTGTCTATTCTCCAGACATAGCGCAAGGGCATGCAGCACTACTGCAAAAGCCGACACCAACGACTCAACAGAAGACAACGGCTACTAAGTACTTGCCAGCAGGCTACTCACGAAGGATGTCAACGTAAGCCTCAGCATTGCGGGTCCTGTGTTCCGCTTCTCTCGGACTTACGATAGTCACTTAGCCGAGTGCTTGAAGTCGCTTTTTCAATTGGGTGATCTCCGAGGAAGCTACTGCATAGCACAGGCAACATTCGTGAAGAGCACAACATGCGGGTGATGCCTACGATAGTGTCTGAGCACTAGGCAAGCTGTGCCGGACATATGCTGTCAGTGTATATGTACCCTGCGCTGGACATGCAGAGTGGACACTCTAGCCTCTCGTGTCCATAATCGTGTCC
The DNA here is from genome assembly GCF_022376445.1 of Fomitopsis serialis. NCBI lineage: Eukaryota > Fungi > Basidiomycota > Agaricomycetes > Polyporales > Fomitopsidaceae > Fomitopsis > Fomitopsis serialis. The sequence goes on along the minus strand of NW_025955244.1, from coordinate 49,326 downwards.
ATGAACTGTGACGCGTGACGTCTGGTGACTCTGGTCGGTCTCCTTTCATTGGCTCGCTTGTTCCACGTGATTTCATGTTGTCTTGCATAGGTCTTCTGCACCCACGCCTCAGCGGCCTCACCGACGTGCGGAGACGAATCCTGGTCCCGCGCATCTTCACATAGCGACACTGGGGCCAGATGACGCCCTGCAAAATCGGTAGTGAGTATATCCCGCGGCCCTGAAACCCTGTGCTCACATCGCTTGACAATCAGCTGGACGGAAACGATAGCTGCTCGAATTTCAAGGCGACTCCTGGGCCTTCTGGCGCGCGATGCACCCTATTTCCACGGATCGGGTTCTCGTCTAGCCATATGGGAAACCGGATGACAGGTCTTCAGGAAAAGTCCAAGTCGTGCGCTTTCGGCCTGCGTATCGCTCGCCCAGTGTCATAAAGCGCGTCTTGCCCACGAGAACCAGGGTTTGCCCGTCCTCTTGTGTAGCCTTCAACATGGCTTCTCACCCTGCTATAAGCTCTGCCCTTGGCTCGGACTCACCACCAGACCAACTCCTCAACGAAAAGGAGACTGAGTTGAAGCTAGAGACAACATCGTACGAGCGTCCCGCGTCCGATATCAGCACATTCAAACTGTTCTCGTACCATGAACGCAATGCCGGACGCCTCGTGATCGATCCAGAGTATGCCTCCTGTCTCCTCTCGATTGGGTATCTGTTGCTGACGTTTGGCACCGTTTCAATCAGGGAAGCGAGACTAGAGTTTGGCGACGAAGTTGCGAAGAAGCTGAAGTTATCAGAAGACGGAACCTTAGTCCTTTGGCCACAGCCAACAGATGATCCTGAAGACCCCCAGAATGTGCGTCGGGATTCACAATCCATAACGTTCACACTGACGGAGGTCACAGTGGAGTACTGCACGCAAGAACTTCCAGCTACTGGTCATCACGTTAGCGGCTATCGTGCCGGATTTCGACTCCGGAATAGGTGTGTGGTATTTGTTCAAGGAGGCATTTCCATTCTGACGCGCCGCAACTATTGCAGGCGTGGCGGCTATCTATGGACTTGCCCGTCAATACGACACCACGACAGGACAAATCAATAACTTGACGTCCAAGTGAGGCTTCCCTCGTGCCCATCGTAGTCGCTCAGTTCTGATATTGCATCCTGCCGTAAAGCTGGAGCATCTTTCTACTCGGTATGTTTCGGTCGCTATCTGGAGAGCAGTTGCCTTATGACATCTCACTTAGCCTGGGGGACCATCTTTGCTGTCATGCTGATCCGTCGCTTTGGTCGACTGCCGGTACTTTTCTGGTCCCAGGTCTGTTCAGACGAAATAGCAATGGGAGTAGCCGAATTCATCGATATCCCATTAGGTACTAGCGCTTGGGTTTCTGGTAGGATGCACATTCGCTCCAAACTTAGCAACCTTCACCGGTAAGCAGATCAATAGTTCGGTTCATATGGATGCTCACAAATGTGCACATACAGCGATGCGCTGCTTGACGGCGTTCTTCGGGTACGTACTACGACTTTACTTGCTACACAGGTCAACCAATTCACTCGCACTTATTCTCAGAACGTGTCCGCAAGCATCTGTAAGTCAGCGTTTGTGATTGTCTGCACGATGTTTCACCGGGATCTGCCGTTTCATCACAGGGTTTATACGCTGTGACTGACATGTACCCCTTCCATCTGCAAGCACGGAAGGTAGATCCAGTCCCTTGTTCGATGCTCACAGCTGAGTCACGTCGCATACAGCTGAACATCTGGACCATGGGGTTCTTAGTATCACCGTTTCTATCGCCATTCCTGTTCGGCTTCTTATGTGCACGTACGAGGTGGGTACCATCGCGCAGTCCCATTGTGTTTGCTCATAATCTGTGACAGCTGGCGCTGGGCATACGGAATAGGTTCGATGTACAGTGCTATCGTTGTGTTCCTCATCGCGGTGTACGGCGAAGAGACGTATGTATCCCGATCATGTGCTACCAACGCAGAGATGCTGATTTGTCCTATACTCAACGTTTCTGCGCATAGCATGTACGACCGCACGTTACGCAACCCACGCCCGATCCCACGCCCGAAGTCGCGCCTACAGTATAGAATAGAGACTCTCATCGGAGTCACAGGCGCTAAGATGGCGCGTTTCCGCGCGAGCTGGCGAGAAGCGGTGCTTGCGTGTGCAGATCTTATTTGGAGGCCGCACTTGCTTGGTATCTTACTGATGGAGGTATGTGTTCTTCGAACAAGCATATCCAGTGCCAGGTACAGATCGATGTCTAGGGAATGTTATTTGGGTTCGCGAGTGTAGGACTGAATGTGCGTGATGTTCTTTTTTACGTCAATGCACTGGTGTGTTGATGCTGGTTCTTCTCATCCTGTCAGACGACTATGGTAGTCTTTCTAGGTCTTCCCCCTCCTAATGGCTACGGGTTCAGCGAGATTGGGATTGCGGGCACGTATGGGACACCAATAGTGAGTTATGATTACTTCATGCACAACGAAGGACGTGCCGCCGATCATGCAAATTTGTACTCATTTTCGTTTTTAGGTCGGTGTTCTGATCGGCGAGTTGCTAGGTCGATATTTCAACGACTGGGTGATGAATTTCTGCACTAGGCGCAACAAGGGCGTCTTCGAGGCTGAGATGCGACTCTGGTGCGTAACTAGCGCTGTTGTTTCTCTAATCAGCAGTCAATGAATATCTCTCAGGACCATTTATGTCGCTATTCCCCTGTATATCTGTGGCTTCGTGACCATTGGCGCAGCCTTACAAGAGACGCTGAGCGTCGGCGCGTTGGTCATGGGATGGGGTATTGCCATGGTATCGAACATGATCTGCACCGTGGCAGTCTGTACGTCTTCCCTTGACGAGCTTCTCGCCTTCTACTGATTTGTGACATCAAGATGCCTACTGCAATGACTGCTTCCCCACGCGACAGGTGAGAACGCCCGTCCCCGGTCATTCATTTCACTAACCGGACTCGCATGGCTATGACAGGGTGAGATATCGGCCCTGATCAACTTCGCGCGTACAATCGGGGGTTTCTCGGTCGCCTACTTCCAAGTCCCATGGGCGGAGAAGAACGGGGCGTTGCAAACCTTCGGCGTGGAAGCCGCGGTCGTGACTGGCCTCTTTATCTTGATCGTGCCTGCATTGCAGCTGAAAGGGTCCTACCTGAGGGTATGTCACACAACTTACCTTGGTTCACTTTTGTTCACTCACATCTTTGCCATCGGTACAGAGGAGGTTCTCGGTCATGTGAAGATTTTCTGGAAGTGTGTACTTGGACATCTCGGTCGTAACTACGTCCAATCTCCGTACCTCGTACATATATGATCCTCAGGCCAATCTCATGAACTGGGAAATGGGCGTCACGATAGATGCTGTAAGGCTACCAATGATTGAGTAGATCATCACATAAGGATATAATATGAACACTGTGGGCTATGTAAGCCAGTGGGTCCGTCTTCCGAGATGACAATCGATGTGATCGAGACAAGTACCGTGACGACAGTAAAGAAGTGTGTATACGTAGGACGTGCTAGGTGTAAGGCTCGAGAGGTGGTGAAAGGGGAAGTGCTGGTGGAGCCAGGCTTCAGTCATCCTCTGAAGTAATCGCTGAACGCGTCCGGGTTGAGTTCGGGGCCCTCACGGGCTATGTAAGTACCCTCCGAACAAGTCAGACACAGGTGCGAGTTCTTCGCGGGCGAAGTATGCCACGAACGTGTCGGGTGTGGGTGTGGGCTCCTCGTGGACGGGGTGGTCTCCCCGCGTGATGGCGATGGTCCACGGACCACAGTCGCGTGTAGGCGCGTGGTCCTCACGGGTATTGTGGGCACTGGCATGGATTGTCTGCGGACTCAACCACGACGTGCAAAACGTCACAGCATTCGTGGGAGAGCAGCGACTCGTATAGGTTGGCAGACCGAGCACAACGGTGTGCAGGTAGATTGACGTGAGTATCAGCAGTTGATACATGTCTTCGGGTGCGAAGTCCGATGAAGAACTGGACGGTGAGGGGAGGCCCAAGCCTCGTCTGTGGTTTATAAAGGAAGTTGTTTTGACAATCCCGTGAGCCGCTGAACTATGAAGTCTGATAGCTGTCCGGGAAGTGAGTATAGATTAGTTGAGGTGTATGATCCAAGACTCGGAGGCTGTCAACGGCTCAATGCTTTCGCAGCGGGACCTTTGGCGTGAACCACCGCCCCTAGCGCGCCGGCCACTTGTTATGGAGAGCTGTTTTTATAACGTGATTGCATTGAACTTACTGAATATAGTGACATGAATGAGTGGGTCGATGATTTCATTCTAATATCCGTGAGCCGGATGCCACATGGTCAGTGCCAGTGGAAGCACAGGAGACGGCGTGCTGGAGTCAACAGCATTGCGGCAGTAGCTGCGAGTGGCACGTAGAATTGTAGAGCTGATCTAGTATGGCCGGCGTGTCACTGGAATCAGCGACTTTCCAGCCTGAGTAGAAGCAATTAGCCTGAGCATATTGTTCTGAAGTGGTAAGACGGAGTTTGTGGTATATGATGACCTCACCTTCCTCTCGAGAAGAAACGCCAGCATGGACCGTGCACATAAACTGTGTAAATCCATTATCTGAGCCGCTATGTGCCCGAGTCAGCTGGCGGAAAGGAAAGGAGTTGGAAATGCTTATAATAGTCCCTAGACAGCCAGCGCCGCAGCCGAGTGGTTCAAGCTTCCACGCAGTCGCACAATGTGTTGGTAAGGGTGCGGCCGCGACTTCACTGAGACATTCAGCGACGTTGAGCACCGCATGGTGGGCCGCTGCGAGGATGGTCCAGTCGTACAGCCGGGATCGTGAAATTTCACAGTGGGTCCTGGCCCCCGGGGTCGTCGCCGTGCCACGCCGCGGCCACTGGTATGCAGCACCGGAGACCAATAGTTGCCAGTACGCCCGTTGTGAACTAAGACAGACATTAGTACATACAGATGATCGTCGTTGAACGTTGAACGTTGAGCAAAGACAGAGCACGCATAAGTGAGAGCAATGTACTAGGAGTGTAGTTTTTATCATGAATTTTACGCCGTAATATTGTCACCGATGCGATCTCTGTGTGCCGGCCCGGGCCGCCGTGGCCAAAATGAGGCGAAATTATAATACAGCTTTCAAAGCTTCATCCTCCCGTGTATACCAGTACTACCACTAGTAGGGAACGGCCTATATGCAGTCCGTACGTCCATGAAACGAAGATAAGACATGGGAGCATAAGCTGACTTGTTTAACCTTCGTCCCGAGTCCCTCCCGCTCGACGACTCCGTTGAGCTTCAAGTTCTCAACTTCCGCTGACTGTCCGGAATAACGAGAGTCAGTCCTCAAATCCGCTGCACACCACCATGAACACAGCGCACGATATCCGTCAAACAGTTTCACTCTGGTCGGAGGCGTGGCCTCTCTGCCTACGGCAATGTCTCTACGTTCCTGGCGACACCATTCTTAGTCACTTTCGACTTGGTCTGGTCCTCGGTGAATGACTTACCATGGCTATGGCATGATCACCGTGGGGGAGCGAACTGGCGCCAGCGATGAAGAGAAGGACGAACGTGAAGGAGAAGATCATCATGGTCGGTTACTGCTGTCGGCTGCTTCCAACCGGGTTTATATGTTGCTCATGTTGACGGCCCATCATAGCCATCCAGAAACAGCAGTCATCGTTGACAAGCTACGCAGAGTGATACTCAGACAACGTGACATGGTTGTTATCATGACAGTAGAATGTCCCACCTGTGTAATAACTCAAGTATGTAAAATTCTCGGGCCGACTCGCGGCAGCCTCGTCTAGATTGACTCCAGACTGAATAGGTTAGTACATGTTCGGTGGGCTCGATAGTAGAAGCGTCTTTCTCTCGATAGGCACGAGAACTAGCACCTGTCGTACCAACTTACAGGCAAACAGTCTTCGGGTGTATGAGCTAGACACGTTTGTCACGACGTCGAGCGGCGCCACATCACCGTAATAAACATGCACCGCTAAGTACAGTATCATCGCAACGTCGTCATGGCTGTATCTGTCATTCTGACACACCTCGCTGATGTTATGCAGGGCACAGGATATGCCTGGCAGCTTGAAGCGCATCAAGAACAGCAATGATGATGCGCCACTAATCTTGTCCCACTAAGACCCAGCGCTGCGGTCAAAGCAGTTCATGGCGAACCTCTGCGGAGGGTCCATGCTCGACTGGTCGCGATCTAGACGCTTCGTCATCTACGAGCAGAGCAATTCTTCTTGCTAACTAGCCCTCGAAGTGCACTGAGAACTTTCACGGCACTCACCATGTATCACCAGGTATCACCCGAACGATTGATGCGAGTGTGCGAGCAGTCTAGCATGTGCATCGTAGTGGCCTGATCATATGGCCATGCACTCTGCATGCTACTCATGTCATGTATCGCATGCAGCTGCACCTGTAATCAGTGTTGTGCATGGCCTCGATACCAACCCTGGGAGGCCGTGCCCTCCATCGGTCCAGGTACGTCTTCCCTTGTGGGCTGTCTACGTTCCCGCATCAAGAGGACTTGTCTGATCGGCGGGCCGTTATGATCTGTTCCGCTCCGACGAATGCTTGCTATGTGCCTTGCAACGACCAACGATCACGTAGAGGCTGATACAGATTTATCTTGGGCTATACAGACCCTATATGAATGGCATGGCGTACTTTTCCGTATTGAACTTCAATGATCCGCGGGTAGTGTATCACCGAAGTAAGGGGTGTAGAGTATGGTGTACATTTTGTCACGCACGTTGTGTAGTGCGAGGCGCTGCGTTCACTTCGTAGAAATCATTTTCATACATCCTCGCAGCCCGTTGGATCTGGATCTGAATCCAACTCTGTTGCTCTTGCACCGTAGAAGTCGACCCTCGTCGTGAACAGGCCCCTGGAGGAGTCTGGATACCCTGTGTCGGTGTACGTGGTGAGCTCCGTATCGCTTTCCCGCGACAACCCGGTCTTGCGTATATCGAGTATGAACCGGGATATGAGGATCGTCATAGCACTGCAGGATCGTCAGACGCATTACACGGAGTAAGAATGTCAGGACTGACGGGACTATGAATGCTGCGCCGACATCAATCGACTAGCGACGTGATTCTCAGTTACGGACTGATATCAGCCTGCACTTAACACTCACCGCGACGTAATCCATGAACAGCTGGAGGCAATTGAGGCATAGCAGCACTCTGTGCACATAGTCAACACGAAGTAACAAGTCGCCAAGGGAAAGCGCACATGAAGTAGATCGCCCCTGTATGAATCGTTTGAGAGTGCCGTCGGATACATGACATCGTACGGTGACTGACCGTCTCTGAGAAGCACCCCCATCAGAGTTTGCTTCGACCCCTGGCACGGAGACCCAGACGCAGAGTCGTAGGATCTCCATATGGTGACCGATAGCACCACCAAATCGGATGCGATGGCGAATATTCGTGTGACAAGCACACCTAAGACTGTGAGCGACTAGTATAGGGGAACAAAGTAGAATGTCACCTCTTATAGGTTGTGTTACGTGTGAGCCATTTCCGAGTTGTCATTGATTCACTTACTTGCGCTCAACAGAAACCGAAAGCTTGTTCACCGGGGTGCATACCGTCAGCCCCGGTATTATTTCCACCGCTAAGTATATGAGGCGACTACAAGCGAACTGTGCCCAAGGTAAATCACTTCGCATATGATCGTCATGGAGTCCACTCACAAGGTTGTATGCCACAGGAACCAAAGCGAAGGCCAAGGTTATGGCGGCGGCGAACCACCTACGAGGATTGACAACATAAACGCGTAGCGCCGACATAGCTAGGTTTCGACCAAGTCAGGACGGTATACCAACGTAGAAGTCAACCTACATACCCGCCCACTCTAGGTACGTCATAAGTTCCAGGGCGACGTACGACAGGGAAACGTCCCGGCAACTACAGCAACCGAGCAGATTCTGTCAATTCATGCACACCGGCGAGTCAACAATGCTATATATCACCTCTGATCGCGATTATTCAGTAGGGACGTCCGGCGATAAAGAGTGACAGGTACTCACTGCGTTCGTTGTCCATTGGTACATATCTAGCATGTTCGCCACAATAAGACCAATCATGATCAGACGATTTAAGCAGCATATGCCCGTTGACGTCGCCCTCCTTCCCCAAACAAACTGAGCCTCATCTTGCAACGTGATTGCGTACTCGTAGGTGAGAACAGCTCATGCCAGAATCAGGACGGAATACAAAACCCCAAGGCCTCAGCTGTTACTCACCGATGATTGCTGCTTGGGCGCAGTCGTACTGAAAACTAAGAGAGAGCTGTCAGCATGATTATACCCAAGATATCATGAACGAACGCTCACTTTTGCTGATACAAAGTGACAAGGTCTGCCGTAGCATACTGGGACATAGTGAGGGAGAGAAGACGTTGGTAAGAACCCCAGCATCCCGACGCATCTATGACACCTCGCTCGAATGCGCGTGCAGAGACTGATCACGGCGACCGCGCCCCGGCTGCGGTGGGAGGAAGAAACCTCCGAAGGTCCATCGCATGACAAGACGACGCTCGGACGGTACCATCCCTACGACACACTTCGCGAGCTGTCAATTGCTGTCAATCTGTCAAATGGATGGCTTGATGAACAATCTCACCGTACGGGACCGGTCGATCCTCTGCTCTGCCCCGTGTGGCTGACTCATGGCGCAATCAACTATGAGTGCTACGTTCCGACCTCAGACCACACCATTAGACACTACCGCACAACCAGACTTGATTGCCTAACCATTACTATATACACCTCACGCGTACATACTACTACACTACCCTCGAACGGGACGCAGGTCTGGGCGGCGCGTTTAAACGCCCGCACACAGGCCGGCGTCCGCCGCGTCTTAGCACATTGTTTGCTTGCTGCGGTTAATAAATGCTGAGTTCATCATCATCATGGCGCAATCAAGGCTCGATGCTTCTCGCGTTGCGAAGCGCGGCGGACTGAGCGGGTGCGGGAGTAGGCAACAGGAGAGAGTCTACGCACACGACCTTGAGTTCGCTGTCAATGAACAGATAGATTCGTGTGAAGTATCACAAGATGTCCACTGCCGACAGCGCGCGGTCCGTTGGCCACAATCTGAGGTGGTTAAGGTGACAGACAAACGCTCTCCGTGTTACTGCCCGGAGAGAACTAGTCTCCCGTAGGCAGACTCGAAACGCGACCTCTTTGAGTGGGGGAGGACAGTCTCATAGGAGAGAACCTTCAAACTGCCATCGTTCGGACAAGGTTGCGTCTTAAATGAAACGAATTCACTGCACCAGCCCGTTGCTGTACTAAGTAGACTCTCGCAAACGTGCCTAACGGCGTGCGGACGATAATGGCGGCTGCTGCGCCACTCGTGTCCACAGGGGGTGGCAGAGTGGCAGTGAAACGGTGTCCGTATATACAGTATGTCCATGCTCCGCTAGCGAGATGGCTGGAGCATGTCGAACAGAATTTCTACGGTTTGATGGTAAACGACACCTTGGCGTCACAGGGAAGTTAAGGACTTACATGAGTATTTATAGCAGTACTTAGTCACGACCCGGGCGAACAAGTGAAACAGCGCGATGACACCTGGTCAGAAAAACGCCAGGTAGTGATATTCGCTGTCGCTGCGGAACCCTGGCAGGCAATACATCAGCCTTGGGAGAGAGACCTGAAATGGCTCGTAGAACATGAAACTTGGTTCAAGATCGCGACCTAGTGACCATTGCGGAAGGCGGGGCGTGTCACATCACCGCATTTTTACTCAGATGTCAAGCGGCGCGTTCCACCAACGAACCAAAGCATTCTGGGACTCCGCCTGTGGATGGTCGGATGCGTGTCATTACAGCATGACAAGAGGTACAGATGATGATACGAATGCAAGAGAAGACACTAGTCGAAGAGACCGAAGCCCTAAGTGCCGCGTCAGTAGACAGTCCTTGGACGATGACAGCATCACACACCATGTCGTCGTCCGATTCCTCCTTCTCCTCCTCTTTCTTCTCCTCCTCCTTCGGTGCCTCCGCTGCGGCACCAGCACCACCCGCAGCCGCTGCTGATGCACCAGTAGCTGGTGCAGCACCACCAGCACCGACGTTGGAAAGGAGGTCTTTTACGTTCTTGCCCTCGAGCGCCTTTGCGAGGAGGGTGGCCCAGATTGGCTCGACCTCAACATTTGCCGCGGTTGTCAGTGCGACGATTTTGTCAGACTGCCCTTGGAATTAGCCCCTCTGAAGCATCGTGAATTCTGGATGTACTGACGGTGATCTCAACGCCATCGTCGGCGAGGATGAGAGCGGCGTACGTTGCAGCAAGTTCGACGGTGGCCTATATTACAAAATCTGGGTGAGCATACAGGTTTGGCCAGAGCGCTTGAGGCTTCTGGTACATCTGCAGACCAGTGACACCATCCAGCCCACAAACAGGTAGGATTGGCTGCATAACATGTCCACCCCGTAGTCCAGCAGCACGGAAATACTCACCATTGGTGCGGTGGGCGACGACGAGAGTCTCGAGGCGGGGAGGGCGTGGATGTGTTGCGTGGATGCCAGACTCGAGAGGCCGACTCTGGTGAAGCCGGCAACTGCCGACTACAAGCGCTCAATAGGGCGCTTCTTCGATCGCTCGACCTTCGCGCATCCGACCACGCCAGGTCTTGTCGAATTGCCCAAGATGCGAATGGTACGTGTTCTTGCGTGTAGCGATAGATGGAAGTATAACATATGGACGATCAGCTAGCACAGGAAGAAGAGAACGACGACAATGCCGAGGTTACCTGGGGTCTGCACGCTTGTCTCCAATTCCGAAGATGTTGAGCTGATCTGACCGAACAGAGGACCAGCAGCACATCAACTCTTTCTCGAAGCTGAACACACGTCTACGTGCAATTGAGGGCAAGATGGAAGAGCTGAAGGTCACTACGCGTCATGTCCTTGAGGTATGTGCGTGCGTATTGACATGTTTCTTGCAGCAAGAGAAGGAGGCCCTCGACGACCTGGCGATGGAACTCGAGCTTGCAGATGAGGATCAGCCAGTCCTGTACGTCCTGCATCCTGATCACCGCTATTCCCATCTCATCCCAGCTTCTTGGTCTAGGTACAAAGTAGGCGAAGCGTTCATACACCTCCCACACCGACGCGCCATGAAACAGCTCGAACGAGATCAAGGGCAAGTCAACAAAGAGCTCTCATCACTCACGGAGAGTGCAGAGGAGTGCGAAAAGACCATGAAGGGACTTAAGGTCATCTTGTACGCCAAGTTCGGTCGCGCAATCAATCTGGACGAGTGAACTACTATGCGTCCCCGTCGTGAATCCGCTCGAGGTATACCACAATTGTATCAATACACACAAGAAACACCATCGCTCCGCTCCGGTGGCAAATCGAGTTCATGAGAGTCGGAGAGCAGACTCATTCGCGGTCATTCCGTGTAGAAGTTAGTACTACTCGCCCGCCCTTTGATGTTCAGCAACAGAGGTTAACCATCTCCAACTCGCAGGGTGTATCACTCTCGTACTTGTATACTTATCAGTAGCATTCACTCGTGGTCAAGTTGATCGCGCTTGTCGTCGAGTGAATCATTGCGCACAAGTATATGCGGGGACGTGATATCTCGCACAGTCATATGCATGTTCGCGCTCAAGTCTGAGGTGACTGGAAACCTAAATCATCGTCGAGTTATGAGTCCAGCCGATGTTCGAAACTCGGTCGATCATAGCCACATCAAGGCCCTCAGAGCGTAATCGCTGTTGAGGGTTGCGTACGAGGGCAAGCTTCTAATGACGGAGGACTCAAACAAATACCATCTTATAGGTAGTAAATCATCTATGTAGCAAGCACGCCCCTCCCATATCTATCACAGCCCGTTTGTCAGGTCGGTTCTCATTCTACACCATCGGTGTTGATCAGCTCCAGCAGACTCTTGTCTGGCTGCTTTGCGTCCGCGTTGACAAACACGAGTAGCCGTTCAAACACTTCGGTGCGCTGTTTGAATCGTGCTGGCGAAGGTCGCGAGCCGTCCGTAGCTTCCTGCGAGTCTTCGTCATACGTGACAGCGACTTGCTTCGCACTTTGCGATTCCTCCGTCCTCGTCGAGTCTGTCATCTCTTCGTCCTGACGGGGAAGAGGCGTGCTTGTGGACGAGCTCGCAGGCGTAGCGCTAGCTTCGGCCGTCCTAGCCGTGGGTGGTGTTCCCCCAGGCGGCAAGGAGAGGAGGTGCGAGAGAAGACTTCGGAATGCCTCGGCTTCCTCTGTGCTGCCGTGGTTCACCACTGACGACACTTCAGCCTGTAAGAAGGCGAGCGCCTTGACTGCTGGTGCGTCCTCGCAGAGCTCACGGAATCTGCAGAGATTATGAGGGTGCACGATGGCAAAAACGAGCGGACTTACTGCTGCTGGCGGATCTCGTAGATCGCTCTACGCGTGACATCCTCCACCGGGGGTCTACGACTGAACATCAAGCTCCACCACTAACTGAAGCGCGCTCATCGCTCACCGCTCGAGTGTCATCTTCCAGAAGTCGTCCAGCCGGTTCTCCTTCGATACATCCAGCGCGTCCAAAATCGCCCGTCCACGTCCTGTCTCCGCGTCTGTATGCAACCCACCGCTTCCGTCATCTCTGATGATACCAGAGTTGCCCCCATGCATGTACACGACCTTGCTGCTCGCGTCGTAGACAACCTGATGGGCGTAACGCGGCTGCGGGCCAGCCGCTTCCGAGTCTGCCTCAGGGGCAGGAGACGAGTCAGTGGGCTTAATGGTAGCCCATCTCCCTGGACGATCTGGGCGTTCGTAGCGATAGATCCAGTACGGCGACTCGTTATCGAGGACCGTCAACGAGCCGTGCGGACTCCGAGTCAGTCCGCAAAACCTAGCAGAGGGCAGTTCATCAGGCTCAATCCGATCTACACAGGTCAGAGACAGAACACGCTCACAGATAGATCTCCCGCAACTCGGGATCGATGACGGCTCGCTGCGTGAAACACGCGTCGGGCCCACCGGAGGTCGTGAAGTTCGGGAACAGTTCCGTGACGGTGCCACTTGGGATGTGGTAGGCGAACATATCTGACAGGTACCTGTCGTCTCGTTGCCCTCCGAAGATCAATAGGGTACGAGTCCCCGGCTCTAGTACCATAGAGTGACCTGGCGACAGGCCCGATGTCAGCAAGGAGGTGATCCAGGTGGCGACTCCTTACCGAAGCGCGCTGTGATCGCTGTGTTAGGTCCATTCGCGTCGGAGGTCCTGTTGAGATAGTGTCAAGCGCCGTCGAACAACGTAGCAAGTAACACTCACTGCAGCATCTGCCATGAACCAGTGCGGATGTCATAGGCGTACAGACCCGAGTATTTGCAGAGTTCCCAGTCTCCATCCACGACACGGCCGCCAGAGATATAGATGACCTGTGCCTCGCAGTCCATGACCATCTGGTGATCGAAAATCAGAGGTGGTCCGCCGGATGTCTTTGGTGACATGATTAGGATTTTAGTTGGCGTATGATGCACTCCACTTTGCTTACCGATGTATCGAACGAGAGCAAATCCCACTTCCCTTCGTCTAGTCCTCGTGTATGGTAGCGATAGAACTCCGAACAGTATGCCGTCCACGGAAGTGGGGTCACATTGCCCTGTCTCGTCGTTTCCGCGGGAGCGGCTGTACCACTCGACGGCCGGGGACTAGTGGACGGAGCAGGAACTGCCGTCGTAGAGCTGATATCGGCCCTCGCGTCCGTGTGCTCCAGCGCGTCCTCACCAAGTCTTCCAAGGACGTATATAGCGGCAGTCTTCGAATCGAAGACCATCTTGTGGCACGCCCTCGGGCCAGGGCCGTTTTTCTCCCGGGACGTTGCCATGCTGAGCATCCGCCAAGTGTCCTTGCGCACGTCGTACACCCAGAGGTCATCCAGGTTCTGTTGGCCATCCCACCCTCCTAGTAGATAGATCAGCCCGTTCTGTTCATCCATACACATCGCGTGACCGCCCCGTCGACGTGGGATGTCTCCGTCGGCGTCCGTGCCGTGTAACCGCGTCCACCGCGCTTGAGGCTGGCAAGAGAGCCGGTAGGCGTCAAAGAGTCCAGCGGAAGAGGCTTGACGGATACTTTGTTCGGCAGTAGCCCAGTCACCTTTGAGTACGATGCTCTCGTACATCGAGGAGACGATGGGGTGCTCGAACTGGACTCCGGAGCGAGACAGAATGTCCGCGAAAGGAGTCAAAAATCGCCGTTGACGCAAGTGCTTGAGAACATAGCGTAATACAGAGGCTTCACGATACTCCATAGAAGGCTCAGCTGTGGACATCTGAAAGTACGCGCCGAGACCTACCTCGTCATGTTGTGCTTTGACTCGCTCGACGAAAGCCGAGTCGATGATGCCTGCCATTGCAATGTGCCATATCGATGTATGGAAGCTCTGTCCGTGGGCGCTGTTTACAGTCAGATGTAGATCAAGGACTTCGAAATTGAGTGCGGCTGTGCTTACGACAAGGGTAAGACCTTTACATATCGGGTAGGGAAACAGACTCCGGCGTTATTGCAGTGTCGTATTGAGAAGGTCTCCTTCGTTGAGTCATTCCTCAAGCCCGCATGCAGAACCTATCAATAGCTGAGGCTACATACCGTGAATATCGTTTGCTGCGCATAATGCTCACTTCGGTCATGTTGTCCTCGGACATACCAACGTAGACCTTGAACTCTTTCATGTTACACGGATGTGCTATGTAAGTATCGAATAAGCATGGTCTATAGAGATCTAGTCAGATGTGACTCACGTTTGTGAAACTACGAAGGAGAGTGCTCAGATACACTTCGATATGCAACAGAAGGTGACGTCGCCAACGATATGAGGCGTACCTTCCCAAAGGTGATACTTTCTACGAAACGCGGGTTAGTCTCCGCAACGCGTATAGGTCCCAGTTATAACTCAACTAAGTACGGTTACATCCTGTAAACGCAGGAGCATCCATTGCTTCACATTCGGCGATTGGTACGCGCCGCTCCATCGACTCGTCTGGTCGAGAGGACTGTCTTCGAGAACGTTCTCTGCCACGTACTTCCCACTGTGCTCAGAGCACCCCGCTATGTGATACCGGAGCGGGACCGTTGGCGGTTCATCCATCTTGCGTACGCGGGCGCTTCTGGTTTGCAACCTCAAGGAGGCACTGACCCTCCAGGAACGGCAAGGCGATATGTATGCCTTTTCTCCGTACGGGTTAGACGTGATCAGGAAAAAGTTATGTGCAGCCAGCAGAGCTATGTGGGATAGCGAGTAGACAGCACCTTCAGTTTGCCTTCAGTTGACACCTGAGGTCAAGTAGCGCTAATGACGCGGTCACAGGTGACGTGACAGTGTGCATCTTACAGATTAGGCAACTGTTGTGTCCTGACACTGTGAGGCGCTGGAGCGCCCACTGGTGTCAACAAGTTGTCAACATGAGATCGACACCGCATCGACGACTGAAGGACCCAGTACTTGCGTCCCAAGTGCGTCCTGCTAACTTGTCAACGTGTACTTGGTCTATGTCACCACTTTGATCAGGGGACAGCCGAATTCAGTGGCTGCTAATGCAATGCATTCTCGAGTCTCGGCCCCGGTATGCAGTATGCGGTGAGATGTATTGCTTAACTTACTAGTACGACCATGGCGAATCCGGGTGAGCTGCTCTTCGACGTTGAAACATAGCCCCATGCGCATACCAGCTAATGATCACCATACATCAAGTAATATCTAGTATAGATTACTTGCTACCAGCGCAATATGCGAACTTTAAGCACGACCCGCGCACCGGTAATTGATCTGACATGCATCCCCGTTGATTGACTGAGGTCGCTCATCTGAGGAGATGTCAGCGCGCACCCAAGCAGTATGCAATGGAAAGAGACTCAACATGTCGTTCACACATCGTCTCGGGGCTCAACTGCGACCTCCGACTCTGACGGGCCCCAACTGACGCTAATTTCGACGCCAGACTCACTGTCTGTATCAGAGGATTGTGCGTCGCTGTCGACGTTCATGCCGATGTCGATGGAAAATGGAGTAGTAGACTCGCTGTCGCGGAAGGTGTCTGTGTTCGATGGCTTAACGTAGGTTTTCCATCTCTTTGTCGTAGCCTTTGTGTGGATGGTAGACTCCCTCTCGGCGCGTTTACTCGTGAGATCTGCGAGTTCCAGATCAGGCAGGGGTTCGGCTAAGGAGCATATGTTATTACGAGATCATGACACGCAATTCTGTCAAGATACGCACAGGATGCCGGTGCCGCGGGTGGGTCTTGGACCCCTTGTCTCACAGTCTTTAGGGTCAACTCTGCAAAGACATTTTGACAAACGTAGAGGGCAGATTTCACGTTGGGGAATAAGTCAAAGCTAAGGAGGGCTGAAGAACTCATCCATACCTGAGCTGGTTGAGCTTTTCCTGCAGAGCGTGAGCCGAGGGAACTCAGACTTTCCTTTCTTCAACCACATCTGCACACTCCGCGCATATTGTGAAGATTTCTGCGTTGATTGTGATTAGCTACTCACACAAGCAAATTCTGCGAATTTACCACAGTCCTTCCGTTCAAATTGATTGCCCCAGATTGATACGTGTAGACTTTCTCATATTGCCGCATGTGCCCTATGATTCCGCCCTTGATGCCGCGTCTGTGTTCTTCAAGCCTAGGCGACCATAAATCAGATAAACTTTGGAGACCCACAGCATCCCTTACCTCTCGTATCGACTTTGAAGCTCATTGTGCAAGGATTCGTCCATTATGTCGTGGGTTTCTTCGAGCAGCTTCAGTGTCAGGGCCTGAGCTTTGTCGCCCTGCCGGAGGATAACAAAGGGCACCAGAGGTCCAACGACCTTGATCAGCAGCACGGACGGCCCGCGAACCGTAACTGCTTCCTCCCCGAGGCTGTCGCACGTAGAGAACCTATCGCTCGAGGACATGATGATGGAAATTTGAATAAGAGAGAGTGAGGGGAGTGGGGGAGTCCAAATGCGACGATACGGCAAGCGAAGTCTCGTGCTGTTATAGCGATTCGACCTGTAGCAGTGCACGCACTATTCCGTGACCTGGATTGTCAAATCACGGTCCCTGGAGTCCCAATGACAGTAGACGAGCTTCTAGAACCGGCAACAACAACAATGCCCACCAGTCTTTACTCTTACCTAATGCCAGTGAGTTATCGCCTGAGAACTGTTCTGACAACGGGCTTTCGAAACTTGGTCGCAACCGTCCTGATCCGGGCACAAGGAGAACAACAATAAAAGACAGCGGTAGCACGGCGAACGACCTTGTACGTACTGATATGATGTCCAGGCACTGACACATCGAATTGTGTGGTATCAGGACGCTGGGATGTACAACTATCGGTGTCAGCTGAGTTTGCACTGGGAGCGACTCACGGCATGTCAGCGTACCAGCCTGAGCACTTGTATAGTATTGGCGGCCTAGTGCCTTCCCGATGCACAATGAATGTTCATAGTAGGGACAATCCGTGCGCCGAGGGCATGGATTGGAGAGTTACGCATACTAAGCACAGACTAAGTAATAAGCGCTAAGCAAGTACTAGTACTAAGTGACACCGTGACACAGATGTGTAACAAGCGCCCACGTTGTCAGTATTGCCTCCGCCACGTCGGTGCCATCGCAAAGATGCGGCTTGGAACAATAAAGCCCAGCTAGTCCCACTTCGGCTTCGTTTGTTCGCCCTCGAGCGTCTGAGTGTCTGAGTCTCATGTTGCATGCCTCACGATTGGGACTCCCTCCCCAGCACCTACTCCTCTGAGTTCTCAAACCGGTTTGATTGCAAGCCAGGTCTCGTCTGAGATGACTGCAGACCCGTCAACTGCGGACACATTGCCCGCACGGGGCGACCAATGGGACAGCCTGACGAAGGATGAATATTACTGGCGTGATCGCCAGCCATGGCTGGAGGAGCGCGGTTACATGTTGCGTCCACGATATAGGCCGGGATGGAAGCCATTCGAGGGCGAAACCAATAAGTTCCGCGAAGATAGTCATTGGTCTTTGGTGCGTACCTCACTCGTCGAGGATATGCGACTCCTTGTCCAATGCAGGTCTCAGGTTTCCTCCATTATGGACGCTACCCGATTGTCTGATGGCTACCTGGTCACTATGAAAAAAATCCAAATCGACATTCATCCATATGAATTAGAGATCGGTCAATTTCTCTCCTCTGACCAGATTACCTCCGACCCGCGCAACCGCTGTGTACACATCCTGGAGGTCCTTCCTGATCCAACCGAGTCGAATATCTCTATCATAGTGATGCCTTACCTGAAGGCCTTCAACGACCCGGACTTCCTGACCTTCGGGGAGGCTGTCGCATGTCTCAAGCAGTTGATCGAAGTGCGTCTCACGGTGCTAGTGAATCTGTTCTCAACGAGGACGAAGCTGATGCCCAGGTTCACAGGGACTGCGCGTCATGCATAAGAACCACGTAGCTCATCGGTACGATTATTGATGTGGGTCATATGTGACCGTTCTCATGGCACTGACCATCGTGTGCTGCTAGCGATGTCTCCGACATGAACATTATGATGGACGCGGCAGTGATGTATCCGGGCATGTGGCACCCTCATGACCCGCGCTACAAGTACGATCATTCAGGGTGGGCAACGCATTACAGTCGGACCGAGCGACCACCAAAGTACTACTACATTGACTTCGGTCTCTCCCGCAAATACGACCCCACCGACGGATCACCGACAGAGCTACCTATTCTCGGCGGCGACAAATCCGTTCCAGAATTTCGAGGAGAGGGCTACGACAAACCTTCCAATCCTTTCCATACGGACATTTACTACCTTGGTAATCTCATACGAACCGAGTTCATGATTGTACGTCTCCTCATCATTACGAGAACGATATATCAATTTTGCCTCACCATAACGGACCAACAGAGGTACCGCGGTTTCGAGTTCATGAAACAGCTCGTTGTCGACATGGTGCAGACCGATCCGGAGAAGCGACCCGCCATCGCCGAAGTGGAGACCCGGTTCGACGAGATTTTCCGTGGGCTTTCGAAGTGGAAGTTACGGTCGAGGTTGGTGCGGAAAAACGAGATCCTCCTTGAGCGAGCGATCTACGGCATAGGACACATCTTCCGGACAGCGAAATATGTCGCGAGGCGGCTGCCTCCTGTACCGACTCCATCTTCATGATCTACGTGCTCGCTTCGATCTCGCTTGGATGTATTCACAACACCCTCTACGCTGTCGCCGCTTTCCGGGTCTGCTCTCGTTCAAGGTTACTGGACTATATTTTGTCCCAGGCTTCGCTGAGCGGCCTGTCATCTTCTTACAGGCACAGTGTCATTTCCACGCGGCCCATCGATACCCGTCGATGGGATAGGTACGCTTCTGGCCGCTCCGTCGTGCCTGCACCAGGATCAGCGTGCGAACAGGAATACAACACTTTCCGTTGACTTTCCGCACAAGTGTTCACCGGAAGCATGGTTGTGGAGCCACGCCCGCGCTACTTACCCAAAGCCGGCGACATGGCACCACTACGGCAATTACATTTCTCCCATGTCAACGTGCAATGCTGTGCGATGGGCCAGTGATTCGACCCCTGGAAACATGAACGGGTGCGTTTTTCAGAAGCTGCACACAAATACGGCATCCAGGACAAGGGTGCGGACGAAAGTACAACCTGCATCATCACAAGCCCTTTGAATATTAGACAATTCGGGACGTGGTGGCCGCTTAGCTTGTCAATTGTGTTAGACCTCGCCGGCACCTTCGATTCGAACTGACGGCCCTGCCAAACTGAAAATACCGCTCGACGCGGCATGATGATATAAGTACTTACTGATCATTATCCGCGCACAACGCTCCAGGCCGGAGCGGACGAATCGTACACGTAAATTACTCCGTGATAGCACGCGCCTGAGGCGGCGCAGATGAGGCCTCCGAGCACTGTATGTGATTTTTCTGTAGTCGATTTGTGCACTGCAATTAATAGCCATGCAGCCTAGGGTCACAGTCGGTGCGTCGACTTCTCCGCATGGTTGCTTACTTTCTGAGATCAATGCTCTCAAGCTGCATGCCGTCCTTGTGTGCAGCCTGACGTACCGAGGCACGCTCCGTCAAGTTGCCTGTTGCCATGGAATTCGTTCCATCCCCACGAAGGCAACAGCAATGGCAGTCCATCATGTCGCCACAAGTTATTCGGTACCGCTCCACAGCCGGCGACGGACGTACCAAGGCTTTTGCGGAAGGTCTTGTACGGTATATGCTAGCCGCTTAAAGTTGGCCTGTTGCTGCCCAAAGCAAGAATTTGTACTAATGATGACATATGACATTGCGCTGCTATGCAGCTGCTCCCGGCGCGATGCGGCGACTCGGAAACGGTGATGCCGCCTAAGCTTGAGCTTCGTGCCGAGGGACTCGGAATGGAGGACGCTCATGGTATTTACGCGAGAACTTGATACCAAAGTCGTATTAGAATGAGAATCATCGCTGCGGTTCATGCGCTTCCAGGCTCATGGTTATACATTGAATTGGTGAACAATGGTGGTGGTGGTGCGATTTCTCGAGCGCATCGGGTATTGCGGCCATCTCTACGTTCAACGGCCAACGTTCGTGTCCCTGCAAACAGATGTATGAGTCTCGCTGTAGTTGATGAGCTGACGCATTAGCGTACGTACCAGGCTGTCCAGGATGAAGTACGAGGCACTACTCGCTGGTATGTTGGTACAGTGTACTGCCAAGCAGCATGCGACCAAAACCTGGAGCGCCGCTGTGTCCCAAATATAAAATTACTGCACATGAACGACCTTGATTCAGACACAGTAAGCGTACTAGTGGTCATTCTGTATGTTTAGAGACTCAACTCAGCCATGTACATTAGATACAAGTACTCTACGAGTTTCACGACCCTGGCGCGCCCGCGCGCGAATTTTCAGATACAACATGGCATCGTCTGGACCCATTCTTCCAGATGTAGGATGACGTGCTTATCGGAAGCCCCATTGTGATCAAATGCTTCCTGGTGTCCTATGGAATTCTCATGCATTATCAGGACACCGCGTCTCGAAACGTACAGGACGCATACCTTTAGCACCTCTCGATGACGATTCTTCACGGAGTAGTCGGTGAGACATTGGCATCACCACTATCTACAAAGGGATTCAGGGAAAGCACGACAGGCTGGCCTGCGTTCAGCAGTTGCATTTCGTATTCCAAGATTACGGCGGCGGGATCATTCTCGGTGACGCGCCCCTCTGAATCCAGGGGAAATATGCCATACACCAGCACTTGATCTGTGACGTGCTGTTCGTGGTCAACTGTGGGACTGGCTGTGGAAGAATACCGTGACGACACTCAGAGCCAGTTGCAGAGAAGTCGAGAAATGCACATACCAACGGTCGGGGATCTGGTCACGTACGTTCTCCATTTTGCATGTATGCGAACGTGAAGGTTTCCTTCCATTATCGGCTGTGTCTGTTCAAGGAGCTCTAACGTTACAGCTTGGGCATCGTCGCCCTCCTTCAACACGGCACCGGGGCTAAATAGCAGCGTGAGCTTGTCCAGCAGGTCGGCCCGCGCCTTATCGTCGTTGTCGAGTGTAGAAACATCAGCAAAACTGCGAGTTTGTCTGAAGCAGTCTGAGAGTACTGACTCAGACTCTTCAGACCCGTCAGACTTCACGTCTGACAACGGGAGATTAGTTCTGACATCAGAAGCAATCTCTGATGTCAGACGGCCTTCAGACCGTTGCTCAGACCATTTCAGATGGTCGTCAGACTGCTACTTAGAGCGTAACAGAACGTAGTACTAATAGACATACAATACATTGTAAACTACCAGCTAGTACTCATCGTGATCTTACCTGTCTGCCCACCCACATACCCACCCTGCCTTCGCCACTGTGCTTGCCGTTTCCGACAACACCCCACTTGCTGGGCGTCGGGCTATCGTGTCGAGGTTCGGCGAACTGATGTCCACGGGCCGCGGATCCGTGGGCAATCGTGTAGGTACTCGCGGTTGGCGTGCGTTGCGCGCGCCCTGCCCGTCGCAGTCACTCATGATTGTTCCGTGCCCACCTTCCATTCGTCAGTCATGCTCGCCCGCCCGCTCGCTCACCCGCCCGCCCGCTCGCCCGCTCGCCAGCCCACTCTCCCGCCGTCTGCTCGCTCGCCCACACGCTCGCCGGCCGCATGGTAGAGGGTGGCGCGGCGATGTAGCAGGGCTGTGGCAGGGCGAGAAGGCGGTGGCGTGGCGCGGAGGGCCCAAGCTCGCGACTAGACGTTCTGTTATTGTGCAGGGTCGCCTGGCGTGTGCGGTAGGTCCTCGGCGTGCATCGCACGCGCCCGGGAGATTGTAGGACGGCAGGGGAGGACTGGGAAGGCGGCAGCCATGAATAGACAACCCCACTCTTCCGCGGGGTCGTCATGGGTACGTGCTACGTGCTCGGCATGCGCTTCACGCGTCCGAGAGCTGCAGAGCGCGGGGCGGCGAGGTAGGAGGGCTGAGGCATGGCGAGAAGGCAGTGACGTGGCGGGGAGGGCCCGAATCTACGACCAGATGTCCCGTTGTCGCGCCAGGATGCCTGGGACGCTGGGACAGCGGGGGCAGACTGGGAAGGCGGTGGCAAACGGACAGAATCGGACGGCCCCGCTCTTCTGCGGGTCGCCCGTCGTTTGTGCCAAGACCGCGACACGCTTGTGATGTGTGCGAGACGCGTGACGTGCTAGGGAGGGCGGTAGTAAGCAGGGAGAGAGATGCGGTGGTGGGGAGGGCGGTACGATGCGAATGGACGCCCCCGCTGTGATGCGGGGTCGTCTTGTGTTCGGCATGTGTTTGGTGCGTCTGCAAGGCATAGAGGGCGGGGTGGCGCGATGGTGGAAGGCGGTGACGTGGCGGCGGGCATAGAGCACGAGGTGACGAACCCGCTCTTGCGCGGGGTCGTCACGTCCTCGGAACACTTCTGATGCGTATGAGCCGGCAGCGGGCGACAGGTAACAGTACATGAATGACAGGGCAACACGGGAGAGTGAGTGGAAAGGAAACTTACTTATTCTGTCTCAGCTTTCCTCCGAGCGCTGTCCACCCGACGCGCGACACTGTTGGGCATAAAATCTGGATCGCGGGGTTCGCGCTGGCCGGGCCACGTCACAATGACGCGGCCTCTCCCCGCGATGTTCTGCTCATCTGCATGCATTAGGCCGATGCACAGCGATTCCGCGGGCTGCCCGAGGGTTGTAGATGTTAAAGAGTGGAGAGGCAGTGAGAAGGGAGGCTAGCGAGGCATGGTGGAGGTGGGAGGCGCGGCCCTCGCGATGGTGTCCGCTCGCTGTGCATTGTAGCCGCACATCGTGGCTACGGGCAAGCCGGCGCTTGTGCACCCTTCCGGACGCCTCGTGCGTCGCGACAGGCTTCTGCAGCCGCTGCGTGTCAGCGACGAACAGCGCAGCGCACCAAGTCGAGAGGTGGGGAACTTGAAAGGCGAGTAACACGACGGAGAGGCGAGGGAACGATGACGTGGCGAGGTGCCAGCGTGGCGCAGTTTAGGGCAGGCGCCTAGTGGACTTGGGGGAGATTCGCTGCGGGTGGCTTGAGGTCGCGCCCGGAGGGTCTGACGGGTCTGACGGGTCTGAGTGGACTGCGTCGCCCTGAGAGAACGAGCACGGAATGAGCAGACCGAGAGCGACGAACGGCGCGGCCATAGACGCCCGATTGCTTCAGATGCGATAGAGCTCTCAGGCACCGGATCAGACGCCTCAGATCCCTCAGGCGCCCTCAGAACCCGCGCACATTTGCTGATGAAGAACGTCATCTGAAGACATCGTGCCTAGTAGAAACTAGAAAGGAGGCAAAGTAGGTAGTCGGAGTGAGGTGCTGAGTCTGGTGCACTTATGGTCTTAATAAGTCGCGGCCGAGACCACGGGAGATAGAACACGATAAATAAGGCACCGTCCTGGATACTATGTCCTGTGCAGGGGACGGCGGTTCAGTGTATCCGAAGATCACGTCAAGGTCGGCTGTCCCGCGTACATGGAGACGGCCCTGCCAGAAGCACAAAACACAATAATTCTTGTCGTGACAATCTAGTCAATCCAAACTGCACTGCACAAGATTCTAGACGTTACGTTGGGCGACAACCATCATTTCTCGTCCCAATTTGTCTGTCCTTGTCTGGCACAAGTTCCGCCAGAGCAGTGGCAACGTAATGATCAGATCCACCTGAGATGTACGTACTGCAGAATGAAACAAAAGAGATTATTTTGCGAGTATCAGGGCGACGAGGAGGCAGGAAATCCGCGAATGCGTCGCCCAGGGTTCTCCGGTGAAAAATAAGCATAACGGAACATGTTGAAGTCCAACCTGCGGAGTGCGCGTCGGCATGGGCGCCTACTCAGCCGCCCGATCACGCGGCGGGCGCTCGCCGCACAAACGCCCACATCCGTGCCGTGACCAACTTGAACAATGGGGACGCGAACAAACAATAGACTGCCCTGAGAAGATCGCCTGTGTTGTATCCCTTCGTAGTATGCTGCAGGATCGCCGACATACTCCTCCCGCTCGTCTTTAGGAGAGACTGATACACCATGACGGTGCAAGCAACCGCAGTCGACACTGGCGTGCCGCCTGCGGGCCCCGCCACCCAATTGGACTACTTGGAGGGCGGGCTAATGGACCATGAATACTTCTGGCGCGATCGCCAGTCTTGGCTTCAAGAGCAGGGATACATGCTGCGTCCACGATACAGGCTGGACTGGAAACCTTCATGGCTTGGTACAAAGAAACACTACAGAGAGTGCGAAGACGGTCATAGCACGTTGGTGCGATCGGTTCTGGTGTCCGAATGTGATAGTCCCTCATGATCTTTAGGTGGATACTATCTTAGACGCTACTCAACAGTCCGATGGTTCGCTGGTGACACTCAAGGCGGTCGATACTGCCGTTCACCCATTCGAAGTAGAAATCGGACAGTTTCTCTCGTCTGAGCAACTCGCGCAAGACCCGCGGAATCACTGCGCGCGAATCCTCGATGTCCTGCAGGATCCGATCGACCCCAAGATATCTTTAGTCGTTATGCCTCTCCTCAAACCTTTCAGGGAGCCTAACTTCTTGACGATAGGAGAAGTGGTTGCATTCGTCAAACAGGCTATCGTAGTATGTGCATCAGCCTTGCGCCAGTAGACTTGTAGCTCATTCACTTCCCAGGGATTACACTTCATGCATGATCAGCATGTCGCGCATAGGTGCGCACGCGTTTTCAATTGGCCCCTGATCGAAGCTCACCGAGATTGCTAAGGGACATTTCGATTTTGAACGTCATGATGGACGCAATACCGATGTATTCCGTTTTATGGCATCCTGAGGCACCGGTATACAACCGTGACTTCTCTGGGAGCTCAAAGCATTGCAGCCGCACGGAACGACCGCCAAAGTACTTCTACATCGACTTCGGTTTGTCCCGCAAGTACGACCCTGCAAATGTACAACCGCAGGAGTTGCCAATCATTGGCGGCGACAAGAGCGTGCCAGAGTTCCAAGGTGAAGGTTACAACGTGGCTTCCGATCCCTTCCGTACCGACATCTACTACCTTGGCAATCTCATACGACGCACCTTTCTGAATGTATGTGGCTTCGTTATAGGGTGTACCGTGTTTCCGTCACACTGATCCTTATGGATACCCTCAGCGCTACCGTGGCTTCGAGTTCATGGAACAGCTCGTGACGGACATGGTGCAAGACGATCCAGAGAAACGCCCGACTATCGCGGAGGTGGAGTCTCGGTTCGACGAGATATACCGCAAGCTTTCATGGTGGAAGCTGCGAACGAGGCTGGTGGGCAAGTCTGAAAATGGCTTCGTGCGCGCAGTGCTTGGTACAGTGCACGTCTTCCGGACAGCGAAATTCGTCGCGAAGCTGCGGCCTCCCGTACCGATACCCTCGTTATGATCCATATGCAGCCGGATTGATTGGTCTCACGTACGCTATCGTTGCTCGCTTGCTGTCCATCTAGTTTACTGTTGGAAGTTATGACATTCTACAAGTCGCTGGCCTGACAGATATTGCTCCATTGTGACTGCGTCGATGTGCCAGACACTACCTACATGAGCTCGCATTTTTTGACTGGGCCGCGGCACCAATTAGCCGGGATGTGGCCAGCAAATACAATTCCTTCACGCTGGCCCACGGACATCGGAAAAGATGTCGCGCTACACTCTTCCGTGCTCCCCACTCAGCAGGCTGCCGACCTGGCTTTGGTGCTGTCAATGCATCGTTAAGTTTACCAGCATGCACCGCAACTCGGAGACGTTGACTACCCTCATGACGTGAAGCAGAAGGAGCGACTATTTCAAGATTACAATGAACGTAGCGACGCCCGTGTAGAGCTATTATTGACAAAAATTAGAAGTACATTACGAGTCACACATGCATAGCGCGCCCGCGCGCGAGTATCTCAGTCCGTCCGCAGGCTACAAGACAACGCAGTGCTCAACCATGAAGCCGTACATAGGTCAGCCTTTAATGGTTGAGTGACCCTTGCGTGCTGCAGCTTATAAGTCGGAATCTTGTACTAGCAAGGATGGGCAAGGCACATTACAAGCAGAGGCCACTGCATTACCGTCCCCAAAAGGATTATCGTCATCAAGCCTGTTAGAAATCTTCACTTGTCCGCTTTTGACCATAGCCTTCAATTCGATCTCCGAGATGACGGACCCGGTGTCCCCGATGAGCTGCCCCTGCGAGTCCACCTGAAAAGCACCGTAGAGCGTTTGACCTGTGACATCTTCTTCAGCCTGAGGTGCAGTTGAAGGGTCAGATGATTCTTCGGCCTCGGGTGCAGCAGGGGCGTCAGCTGTCAACAAGGTGATGTTCAAGATTCATATGAAGCATGGCAGAAGCTGTAGACGGTACGAACCTAAGGACGTGGTAGGCGGGTTGCCACTTGCACTGTCTTCTGTTTCCATTGATTGAGCATTGCCAAGATCGGACGCAATCTCGTCTAGGGCGGATCGACGAGACTGCGCATCTAACAAAGCTCACAGTGAGCCGTGGACGGTAAGGAAATAAAAGCGGTGCAGTCCTACCTTCCTGTGAAGTGCCAGTGAGCGACCAATCTTGATCTGAGTGACCAGATCCTTGCGCAGACGTTTGGGCCTTCCTCTTCCACATCTCCATGCTTCGCGCAAGCTCTGAAGAGACCTAGCATCGTCGTTAATGACACGCCAATAGTGATTATGAAGGAATGATGCATACCACCGTAGCATGCCTCAGCTCCACGGTGTTGTCCCTGTACGTCACGATCTTGTTCCATTTCTTTGTGCGCCATGCAAGCCCGCGTTTCATATGGAGTCTCTCTTTCCTAAGGCTGAAAACATATCAATGGCCAAATCTAACAGAAAGTGTGCTGAGAAGTGTCGTACTCGTCGTATCGCTCGTGCAAAGAGTTGTGGATCGGTTTATCCATGAAGTCTTGCGTCTTTTCGAGCAGACGTAGCGTCATAGCCTGGGCCCATCAGGAAAACCCTCTTTCCGTAATTCGTGGTAATGTTCTAAAATTGTCAATAATACGCGGAACATGGTAGAACACTCAATAATACCTTGCCATTATCAATCCAATGCATCACACCTCTCATATTCGTGAGTATTGTTCCGAAGTCGGTACTTGTTTCTCGCATGTGCAATAATATGCATATATTCGTATCACTGGGTACATATTGTCTATAAAATTATGGACTGCATAGTATTGAGCTCAAGGGTCTAGACTACATCATTACAAGTTGGTATCACAGGAGTCATTCGCCTGGGGCCACAGGTATACCTATGTGTATCCAAGGCTCGACCCGTCCACATACCATCCGGGTACAAATTCACCACAGCAGGTACAGTGTCCGCGTAGGCAAGCAAGATGGCGGGCGCGCAGGACAGCAGGCACGCGGAATGGCGGGTAAGCATAATGGCGGGTAAACAGGACGGCGAGAGGGATAACAGGCGAGCGCCGAGAGGAAGACGAGTACTTAGAGGGACGACGGGATAGCGAGATGGTGGGCGAGCAGGACGGCGGGCAAGGGGAGTGACAGCGGATTCGACAACAGGTGAGGGGAGCAGCGGGCGCGTGAGACGGCGGGCAAGTGGAATAGCGGGCGGGCGGGCGAGGGCGAGGGCGAGGGCGAGGGCGAGGGCGAGGGCGAGGGCGAGGGCGAGGGCGAGGGCGAGGGCGGGTTACCGAGTTGACGAGCGAGCTGCGAGCGAGTTAGCAGACAAACCAGTAAGGGGACGCCGTGGCGTTCCCGTCCTCAATAAGCCTATGTGCATCGGGCTGATGCTCGGCGGGCCCTTGCACGCCGCACTAAGTGCCTGGCAGGCTGTTGCTTAACGCGGTCCAGCTCGATGAGCTGCGTTGTACCGAGCTTTGGGCACTGCATCATATTATTAGTGTGCGGCAAGCTGGCCCTTGTCGTACCAATGCGCGTTGTATTCGTATGCACTTGTGCTTGTTGAGCAAACGTGCGCCGGGGTTGTCTCCATGCCACCCACTCGTCCTTGGTGGACATTCCTGGAGTCGAGGTGAAAAGCGGGGTACTCACCTGACTCGCTGGCCCTGCTGGCCGGAAACCGCATTCCTCCCAGCATCTTAACTCTTCGCAAGCCTCCAGCGACGCTCTTAGTGCGTCGCTGGGGCTCGTTGCTGTTGCGTACAGCGCAATCTCGGTCTGTGCAGTGGTTCAATGTATGCACCGTCTCTCGCGGACGGGTCCACCTGTGTATACTGGAGGTCAGCGGCGGGCAAGCGAGAGCGAAGCAGATGTGACGAACAGGTACTGAGGGAGGAGGGACTCGAGAGGAAGTCCGGCAAGCGCGCGTGACGTGTCGTGGCCGAGGCGCTTAGCACTTCTCACGACTCGCAGCCTCCACGTCAACGTTCCGGTCAACGTTCAATCACTCGACTTAGTTTCAACGTTTCAACACTGCGTGGTGCTATGTAACATCGATCAAAGCCAACAGAAGATGCGACGGGGGAGCGAGGAAGACATGGAGTCGGGGGAAGCAGACCATGGCAGGAACAGTACTTGTAGGTGAGTGACGCCTGCTCACTTGCGCACGCGTGCACGTCTTCCGCCCACCCCCACCGTCTTGCTATTAGCCCGCCTGTCTGCCGTCTGCCGTCTGCCAAATGCCTACTCGCTCGCCCACTCGCTCGTACGCTCATCCGCCCGCTCGCTCGCCCGTTTGCCTACTCACCGTTTTGCCGGCTTATTCGCCTTCCCACTCTCACCTCTCGCTAGCTTGCCCGTCCCTGCCTTCCTGCTGGTTCGCCCCCCTCCTGCTCTTGCTCGCTCGTCTCTTCTTGTTCTAATCCTCTCACTGGCTCAAATGCCTGCCTGCTCGCTTGCCCGTCCTCATCCGCCCGGTTCGCGGTCTCCCTAGCTTGCTCGCCCACCTGCTCTTGCCCGTTCGCCGTCGTCTTCGCCGTCTAACTCACCGGTGCACTCACTCTCCTGCCAGCTCACTCGCTAGCTCACCCGCCTGCGAGCCTGCCCAACTCACCTGTCTACCGGCTCTTGTCTACCGGCTCTTGTCTGCGCGGTCTGCCCGCTCGCCGCTCATCTGCCCGCTCGTCTGCCCACTCGCCGCTCGTCTGCTCGCCCGCCGCTCGTCTGCCCGCCCGCTCACCTGCCTGCCCACCTGCCAGCGCGCCCTGAGGCCCTCTCGCCCATGCACCCTCTCATCCACGCTCCCTTTTGCCCACTCGCTGGTCCGCTCTTGTCTGCCCAAGCTCGATTTCTCACTACCTCACTCTCCCGCCCGCTCTTGCCCACCCGTACACTCATCCTCGTGCCAACTCGCTCATCTGCCGACATGACATTCTCATGTGCGTGCCCGCCGACGGCTTCTCGCCCGCTTGCCCACTCGCTGCCTGCCCACTCTTGGCCTGCCTGCTCGCACTGCCTCTCGCCTGCAATCCCTATCGCCCGCGCTGTGTCTTGCCTGCGCCCCATCTTGCCCGTGCCCTCTTTCGCCCACTCACTTCCCGCCTGCACTCTCTCTCTCTCGCGCCGATCTGCTCGCCCACATACCCACCCACCAGCTCGCGCTCGCCCATGCTTCACCGGCTCACTTGCCTACACTTTCTCTTCCCCATGCCTTCTCTCCACGCTTTCTCTCGCCCACGCTCCCACAGGTACGTTGTGCTCCGAGTAGTGGACAAGTATATACTATAAGTAGTTGTGCCGGCTGTATTGTCTTGGATCGCCGACAGTACATTATAATGCATGTCATGGTTTCTCATACCTATGCGTCTGTGTGCCGAATGTGCTGCGAACACAAAGAATAAATGGAATGATCCACATAATAGTGTGGAACCTGCCCCGAACACGACTGCATTCTTCGCAATATCGTGTTATTCAAATTTGAGTTCTCGACCATAGCGAATATACTGCTACTACAGCGAACATACGAATGGCTACAATTACTCGTCTTTCGCGGTAATAATGCTACATTCGCTGTTATTGCCAAAAGAAGGTTTTCCTGATGTGATCGCCCTCCTTGAGCACGCCTGCGACTCTCATGGACGCAGGGAGCTTCGTTAGTAGGAATCGAAGAGGCGAAGTTGTCGAGGTAGTGGAGTCGTTGCTCAGTTGGCTGGCATTGTCGGCCATGGTGGAATCAATGTTCAGCAACATCTTGCAGATGAGAGAGGAAGCGCTAGGTGGCTGGAGTTGTTGACGGGATCGAAGTATTCGGAGGGCGTATATACAGTAAATCATAGCTGAGGCTGTAACAGATAACGCATGGACCAAAAAAAGCCGGACAACCTGCATACTTCACGTGGGACGGTGTGCCTCGGACTACCCGAGGTTATCACGTCAACGATTCACTGTTTAGCGTGCATTGGTGCTTACCAGACCGTTCTCTGCACCACGAGATACAATAGCTCTTGTTGCGATGATGCACCCAGAATGGCACCAATCAACTTCTCTGACACAAAATCAGAGAACAACTGCCACGGTCCTTCTTGATATGTCCCTCCTTGTCCAACGAGCGTCCTGCGCGGCTGTTGCTCAGGTCGCACTGGATGGACGTTGCACGGCAGACTCAGGCTCGGATCGGCGAAGTCGCATACACGGCGAGGGGTCGATGTGACCGCGAGCTGCTGAGCATAGTGAAGATGGGCAGAGAGCACGTCTCCCCAAGGGTGTCAAGGCGCAAATGAGCGGGAACATGCGTCCGCTCGGGGACAAGTACTGGCAGAAGCCGCAGGAGCCTCTTTCGCCGAAAAGTCAGGCAACCACGGATTGAGCGCTTAAACGCAGGCGCCCGATCCCATGGGCGCTCGCGGTCGCTTGAACAAACAATAGCTGCTTGATACGATACTGCCGTGGAGGAGAGTGTTCTGATACACCGAGTCTGTGACCTCGCAATAAGCTGCAACATCGTCTCAGTGTCCCACTCGCTCATGGTAGAGTCTGTCTCGTCATGACAGTACAGCCTTCCGTCGATGCTGGGATATCGGCTGTGCAGCTCGACCGTACAGACGGCGGTCTTGCAACGCACGAGCAGTTCTGGCGCGATCGGCAACCTTGGCTCCAGGAGCGGGGATACATGTTACGCCCACGATACAGGCCAGACTGGAAGCCCTCGTGGTTGGGTACAGACAAGTTCTACAGAGATTGCGAAGATGGCCAAAGCACGCTGGTACGCTCGTCTTTTGCGGACCCCGGATGTCATCTCACTCTGTTCAGATGCCGACCATTTTGGATGCCACTCGACAGTCCGATGGTTTGTTGGTGACATTGAAGAGGGTCGATACTGCCGTTCATCCGTTCGAGGTTGAAATTGGAGAATTCCTGTCGTCTGAGCAACTAGCACAGGATCCTCGGAATCATTGCGTGCGCATCCTCGACGTGCTGCAGGATCCGATTGACTCCAAGCTGTCAATAGTTGTCATGCCTCTCCTCAAGAGCTATCATAAGCCAGAGTTTTTAACGGTAGGAGAAGCTGTCGCTTTCTGTATACAGATGATTGAGGTATGCGTGTTACGTTCGCTCCGACTCGCTTCCGCGCTCATCAACCCCCTAGGGACTACACTTCATACACGACCATCTTGTCGCTCACCGGTGCGACAGCACCACTTATTAGACATGGTAACGAATCTCACCTCGGTCCAAAGGGATATATCAACTCGGAACGTCATGATGGACGCAGTACCATTGTACTCAAAGAAGTTGTGGCATCCTGAATCACCTAGGTATACTCGCGACTTCTCGGGAAGCGCGAAGCACTTCAGCCGTACCGAGCGACCGATGAAATACTTCTACATTGACTTTGGATTGTCACGCAAATACGAGCCGGAAGATGGGTCACCACGGGAGCTGCCAATCTTGGGCGGCGACAAAAGCGTCCCGGAGTTCCAAGGAGACGGCTACGATGCGCCGGCGGATCCCTTCTGTACCGATATATACTACCTCGGCAATCTTTTCCGGCTCACGTTCTTAAATGTGCGTTTCTCTGTGTTCCGTCTGTGCTTCACTGACTCACATTGGCTTCAAGCACTTCCGCGGATTCGAGTTCATGGAAGAGCTCGTGGCAGACATGGTACAAGCCGACCCGGGGAAGCGACCGACCATCGCTGAGGTGGAGACGCGTTTCAACGACGGCTATCACCGCCTGCCGTCGTGGCAGCTTCGGTCGCGGCTAGTGCATAGAGGTGAAAATGGCTTTGTGCGTGCCATACTGGACACAATGCATTTCTTCGTGAAAGCGAAGTCCGTCGCGAAGCGGCGGCCTCCCATCCCGATTCCCTCTTCATGATCTACCTGTCTCGGTGGATGTACTGGTCGTACTCTCCACGCTATCGTCGCTGTTTTTTCTCCGTGTACTTTGCTGGATGTTATCACAGTTCTTGATTATGGATCGAACATCCGACCGCATACCCTGTTCCATCTCTGTTGTCACCGCGGTGCGAGTCTTGCCATGATTGTTTCAGGAACACGTGGATCCTGAGGTCTGTACCCCGGCCTGGGTGATCAACGCTAGGTTGGAATTGTTGCACCTTCCTGCGGCGGACCTGACCGACAAATAACACCTTCCACTACGGGCATGGTGCACCTATCGGCTAGCAAGATGGTTTGTACGGTGCCGGACATCGGCGCCGTTCCGCTACATAGTTCTCTTCTTATGTGTCAGCCTCAGATGCCATGGAACCCCCTGGCAACAGACACCCTAGTCGACGGAGCGCCCCTCAGTAGTCGCACACAAAGACGGCACGCAAGCACATAGCGTTAATATGGAAACATGGCCCGCATCCGCGCTCAGTACTCAGTGATCGGATCCTGCAATTTTCAAGGCACTAACGAAGGGCTTCGGAGATGGGAGCTCGCGCAGGATTTAAAAAAATCCGAGGCTCCCATGGCTATGGGACTGTTATTCTCGCCATGAATCGAGGTCCATCATCGACAGTAGCGACTCATTAACGAAGTGCAAATCAAGGTTAGAACATCCGAGGCCTGTGTTGTAGAGGGCCGACTATGTGGCCCATGGCATCGCCCACGACAGGCTGGCCTGCGCGCTGACCAGCGCAAGCCACAGTGTGAGTGAAACTCCAGTCCCAAGAAATTATATTCACTGCACCAATGTACACCGCAGCCCAAGCCACGCGGACTCAGAGTATAGGTATAGGATTCTGCACCATAAAGTTCCGCGAGCAAACTTTCATGGACTTGACTATCCAGAATCCTACGATGCTCTTCTATTAGTTGCATCGTCGTAGCCTGGGCTTTGTCGCCTTGCCGCAGTGCCCGTAAGGACCTGAGGGGCCCAGCGAGCTTCGCTGCAAGGGATTTACCGCCAACTCTCGTGGTGGAAGCTGCGAGGGAGGCTGGTGCACTGGCATAAAGACGAAACTGTTTTTGACCGAGTCGTGCTTGGTACACTGCACATCTTCCGGACAGCGAAGTTCGTCGCCAAGTGGCGGCCTCCCCTCGTTTACTGTCCATCTAGTTTTCCTTCAAGGAGGTTATGACTTTATCATGGTCGTCCCCCCTGAGCCCACGCGGCCCACGCGCGAGTCGTGAATTCAGCTTTACATGTGCTCGGAATTTTCGACTCAGCTGCGGCACCATGTTACCAGGCTAACGCAACAGCTTCCGCACTGGTTGTAGTATGCAGACAGCACCGGAATTCGGCAATACTATCTCGCTAATACTCTTCAGCGCTCCCTATTCAGCGGGCTGGCGGCCTGACTTTGGTGTCATCAATAAGTACATCGACTCGAAAGCGTTGATTACCCTCGTGGTGATGTGAAGCAGAAGGAGCGACTATTTCAAGAGTACAACGAATGTAACGACGCCCATGTTGAGCTGTTATTGACAGTAATTACAAGTATATTACGAGTCAGCGCGCCCGCGCGCGAGTATCAGTCACCGAGTTCGTCCCCGGACTATAACTCCACGGAGTACAAGATCCATAGACCAATAACTCCGAGTCAACCTTGGTTAGATGCGATCGAGCGACTCCTACAGTCCTATTGCTTGTAAGTACACCATTACAAGAACATACAAGTCACCTACCTGTGAATATCCCACGATTGATGATTCTTCACGCTGCGTCTGGTGATACAGCTACTCCACGGCTATCCGCGAATGGATTACTGTCATCGGGCGTCTCGAGTACCTCCTCGAGCTGTCCGCGTTTGATCATATCCTGTAGTTCGATCTCCGAGTGGAAGGAGACGGGGCCACCAACGGGCTGCCCCTCTGAGTCCGCTTCAACAGCGACGTAACGCGGCTGAACTGTGATAGCATCTTCTGGTGCAGCTGGAGGATCAACTGTGCAAGAAACTATGGTGAGACTTAGAGCACGTAAGTCCTATAGAGAGCACCAACCAGGGGAAGTGGCAGGCGCATCAACATTTGCACCGAGTTGGCTCGTAACTGGTGAAGCATGGTCAAACTCTGCCAGCGTTTCATCCACGGTGGATTGACGAGATGTCGAGGCTGGTACGAATCATGAGTCCAAATCGGAACGACACAACGCGTGGTACAGCTCACCTGCATCGTGTGACGGTCGATTGTTTTTTGGCGAAGACCTGTGACGTTTATGCTTCCACAACTCCTCGCTCCGTGCGAGCTCTGAAGAGACCTGACATTGCCGCCATCAACAATGAGGACTGCGCCATCGCCAGTCCATGATCGTGACGAAAAAGTCGTGCTACGTACCACGGTCAGCTTCTTCAACTTGATAGATCTATCCCTGTAGACCACAATTTTATCCCATTGTTGTATTCGCTTGATGAATCCGTGCTTCATCTCGAGCCTGTTAGTCTTCAAGCTGCAAAAATGACATCAGTCATGTTCAACAGCAGAGGGAGTCTGAATGCCGTACTCGTCGTATCTTTCATGTAAACGGTTATGAACGTGTTTATCCATGTAGGCATGCGTCTCCTCCAGTAGCTGTAGCGTCTTCGCTTGTGCCTTATCGCCTTCCTTCAGTACGACTGAGGCCAGGACGGACTCGGGCAGACTAAGAAGGATGAATCGACGAGGCTTGTCTTGAGTTTGACTGGCGTTGCCGCTTCCACCGAGGTCACCGTCGGGCAGAGACATTCTGTCAGACGCAAACGAGAGCAGATATCTGGAGGTAAGTGAACAAACGGGTTGACGTGCTTGGAATGTATTTAAACCGCGGCAGAGGCTGTGGAAGATAACGCATGACAAAAATGGCTGGACGCCCTGGATACTGGTCGTTTCGAAAAGGGTCGCCTGCCTAGGTACGCGGGCATCACGTCAAGATCCGCTGGTCTAGCGTGCATGGATGCTTCCCAGGCCGGTGTCAGTGACATGCGAGACAATATTTCTTGTTGCGACGATATCCCAATGGAGCCACGTAGCTTCTCTGACGTACGGAGTCGAAAACAAGGATTTTCCACCCGGTATGTACTTCCTTGTCTGGCGAGCGTCTCCAGCTGCAAGAGTAGGACGACAAACTTGTGCAGTGTAGCATACGATGCGGCGCCTTGAATCGCGAATTCCAATGTGTCTGGTGCAGAGCCCACACGAAGTATTCTGAAGGTCGTCAGATGCGGTATAGGCGGTAGGATCGCGCGCTGCCGGCAGCCACCTTCAAAGTTCAGATTGAAGTCAACCAGGTCCACAGGGAGTCGGCGGCGAGTTGGCGGCGACGGTCTCACCATAGACGCTCGATCACATGGGCGCTTGCGTACAAACGCCCACATCGTGACCGTGACAGCGGCGCCTTGAACGAACAAACAATAGGACTTGGAGAGGATCCTCCAAGTCTGTGCCCCGCGCGGTATGTTGCGAGACTGTCACCGTATACTCCCCGCTCAATCTTGACGGAATCTGGGTCTTTATGACCGCGCAACCTTCCACGGCCGACGCTGGTATGCCAGCTGCCCAAATACCCGGCGGGCTCGCAAAGCACGAATACTTCTGGCGTGATCGACAGCCATGGCTCCAGGAGCGCGGGTACATGTTGCGCCCACGGTATATGCCAGATTGGAAACCTTCTTGGCTAGGTACGGACAGGGACTATGAGTTATGCGAGGACGGTCAAAGCACAATGGTACGCTCCTCCGGCAAGTCGTTCACGGTCTTGTCTCATTCTGTCGTCAGGTAGATACCATCCTTGATGCCACCCGGCAGTCGGATGGTTCGTTGGTGACGCTGAAGGCGGTCGACACTGGCGTTCACCCGTTCGAGGTGGCCATAGGGCAATTCCTGTCATCTGAGCAACTAGCACAGGACATGAAGAACCACTGCATACGCGTCCTCGACGTATTGCAGGATCCAATGGACCCGAAGAAGTCGATTATTGTCATGCCTTTCCTCAAGATCTTTGACGAACCGGAATTTTCAACAATCGGAGAGGCTGTCGCGTTCTTCAAGCAGGCGATTGAGGTATGTACATGAGCCGCGTTTCATTTACTGCGGTGATTGACCCATTACCTAGGGACTACATTTCATGCACGACCATCATGTTGCTCATCGGTGTGCAATATTCTCATATTGGCTACATTGCAAAGCTTAGAGCCGTTCATCAGGGACATCTCCATCTTGAACGTTATGATGGACGCCATGCCGATGTATTCAAAGAAGCTATGGCACCCTGAAGTCTCAAGTTTCACTCGAGACTTCTCCGGCAAGGCAAAGCACTGTAGTCGCACCGAGCAGCCACCAAGATATTTCTACATTGATTTCGGGTTGTCCCGAAAATACGAGCCTTCGAGCGGTCCGCCACAAGAGTTACCGGTATTTGGTGGCGACAAGACCGTCCCCGAGTTCCAAGGAGAAGGCTACGACGTACCTGCCGACCCTTTCCGTACCGACATCTACTATCTTGGCAATCTCTTACGAATAACCTTTTTGAAAGTATGTTTTTGACCACTCGTGCGATCTACACTATTGAATGTCGATTCTCAGCCCTATCGTGGCTTCGAGTTCATGGAGCAGCTGGTGCAGGACATGGTGCAAGACGACCCACAGAAGCGACCGACTATCGCAGAGGTCGAAACTCGATTCAACGAGATATATCGCCGGCTTTCGTGGTGGAAGCTCCGGACGAGGCTCGTACATCAAGACGAGAGCGGCTTCAAGCGAGCTGTGCTTGGTATGCTGCATGTCTTTCGGACAGCGAGGTTCGTTGCCAAGCGGCTACCTTCCGTACCGATTCCTTCATAATCTGCACGCTCATACCCATCCACCATACTTTGCGCTATCATCTGCTGTCGATCTACTTACTGCTGGAGGATATCACATTATTTGGCTATTGGCTTGACTCGTCACCGCTGCGCATCTGTTGTCATCATTCATTCTAGACACCTGGGCTCTGAGACAGCACTACGCGCGGCTCGGATCAATGCTAAGGTAGTGTTCTTGCGTCTGGCTGCGCTGGACCTGGCCAACAAACTATCCCTTCCATGGGTCGTCTGTCATGTTGCTGTCACTCATCTGGCAAGGCGGTACCGAACATCGGCGACATTCCAATACAAGCTTTATCGCGTGGCAGCCTCAGATGCCACGAACCCACATAGCAACGTTCGCCGACGGAGCGCCCCTCAGTAGTCGTACACAAAGACGGCATACTACAAGCACACGGCGCTGATATGAGAGCACGGGCAATCATGCGCAGTGATCGGCTACTGCATTTCTCTGCCGTAAAATTAGGTACTAACGAAAGAAGATGGTGGCTTGCGCCAGATTGACTATCATGTACGCTCTGCGACATGGCTATGGGGCTATTGTCCTCGCCGTCGATCGGGCCTATTGAAGGTCTATCGGCAGCAGAAGTGAAGGCCAATGTTTGGCCAGCCTGTGTTGCAGGTAATTGGCAATTGCAGCCGTTAACTGATGCACCTCAGGCTGCGCGTAACAAGGACTTCGCTGCGCGCACACGGGGACGCTAGTAGCGCGCAGACTATGTCACCCATGCCAGTCGCTGGCCTGTACGCTGACCAGCGCAAGCCACAGTGTGGGTGAACCTCTAGTCCAAAGAAATCATACTCACGGCACCATGCGGCCATTGTACACTGCAGGCCAGCCACGCTTACTCACTGGCAGAGTAAGTATGAATATAGCATTCTGTACCATAGTGGGGTCCTCGCTATGGGCTACTTCAAGTCACATCTACTGGTCATTACTATTATATCAATCATCCAACTAGCCGGATTGGAAGATACACAAGACTCGTGCATTTGTGGCGCGAACTTGGCATGCCGCGTCGCTGCCCGATCGCATGGGCGCTCGCCGCACTGACGCCCACACCGCCGTCACTTGAACAATAGCATTGGCTGAGACTGTCGTGCAGGAACCCCCAACTTGAAGTCTGTCTGTCTGCGAAGTATGCTGCAACTCTGCCACTGTACTCCCCTCAGTCTACTTTGACTGATAACGGGTTGTTATGACTGCACAACCATCCACGACCGACGGTCAGGCTGGTACACCGGCCCCCAAAATCCGTGGTGGGCTCGAGGAGCATGAATACTTCTGGCGCGATCGACAGCCGTGGCTTCAGGAGCGCGGATATGAGCTCCGCCCACGTTACAGGCCAAACTGGAAGCCTTCGTGGCTAGGTAGCGGGCGGCCCTACGTCCTCTGCGAAGACGGCCAAAGCACACTGGTGCGCCCATACAGCGAACATTTCATTGGCATGATGGTGTCATTTCAATCCCCTGTAGGTGGATACCATCCTAGATGCAACCCGGCAATCCGACGGCCTGCTGGTGACACTGAAGGCAGTCAATAATGTCGTCCACTCGTTCGAGGTAGAGATTGGAGAGTTTCTGTCGTCTGAACAGATGGCACAGGATCCGCGGAACCACTGCGTGCGCATCCTAGACATCCTACGAGATCCGATGGATCCGAAGGTATCTATCATCGTTATGCCTCTCCTGAAGCCATTCAGGGAGCCGCAGTTCTTGACAATGGGAGAAGTGGTTGCTTTCTTCAAGCAGGCCATCGTAGTGAGCACACAAGTCTCACGTCTTTGTTCATTCTCATACCACCCAATTCCTAGGGCCTGCACTTCATGCACGACCATCATGTTGCTCATCGGTGACTACACATTTTTAAGACTCAGTCGCGAAGCTCACCTCGTCTCCTAGGGACATCTCGATCCTAAACGTCATGATGGACGCAATACCAATGTATTCGCAGAAGTTATGGCACCCTCGCATGTCGGTATATACCCGTGACTTCTCGGGACCCGCGAAGCACTGGAGCCGCACCGAGCGACCAGTCAAGTACTTCTACATCGACTTCGGTCTGTCGCGCAAATACACCCCTGCAGACGCGCCACCGAGGGAGTTTCCAATTATGGGTGGCGACAAGAG
Source organism: Fomitopsis serialis (assembly GCF_022376445.1). Classification (NCBI taxonomy): domain Eukaryota; kingdom Fungi; phylum Basidiomycota; class Agaricomycetes; order Polyporales; family Fomitopsidaceae; genus Fomitopsis; species Fomitopsis serialis. The sequence goes on along the minus strand of NW_025955244.1, from coordinate 9,503 downwards.
CGTCCCAGAATTTCAAGGTGAAGGCTACGATGTGGCTTCCGATCCCTTTCGCACCGACATATACTATCTTGGCAATCTCATGCGAACTACATTTTTGAATGTATGCTGTCTCGCATTTACAGTAATCCTTCTCAGTCACGCTAAATTGCACAATGTCCTACAGAAATATCGGGGCTTACACTTCATGCGAGAGCTTATATCCGACATGGTGCAGGACGATCCGGAGAAGCGCCCGACTATCGCGGAAGTAGAGGCGCGGTTCGACGAGATATATCGACGCCTTTCGTGGTGGAGGCTACGAGCGAGACTGGTGGGAAAGACCGAGAATGTGATCGTGCGTGCGGTGCGTGGTACGATGCACGTCTACCGGACAGCGAAGCTTGTCGCCCAGCGGCGGCCTGCCATACCCGTTCCCTCTTCATGATACGCACTCTCATACCGTTCACTACACTCTACGTCGTCATTGTTGTTTGCTGTCGATCTACTGTTGCTGGAGGATATCGCATTGTTTGGTTCATTGTTCGATCGGAGATCGTCGTCGAGTCGTCCTCACCGCTGCGCATCTCTTGTTTTCATTCTAACAAAAAATATGCTCTGACATACCATTGCGCACGACTGGGATCAGTAGCAACATCTACGAAGTAGCCAATGTTTGGGCGGCCTGCGCTGCAGGTAAGTGGAAATCGCAACCGCGACTTGATACAAAGTTCGACTTAGATGATGTACAGTCTTCAGGCTGCGTGTGACAAGTTCTTCGCTGCGCGAGAACTCTGCACCTGCCGAGGCTGAGCTCTGTATTCAATGGTCAGTGCTCAGCAATGGGCCTCGCGAAAGCCGGTTGCATAACGTACAGCATGCAATGGTAGTCAGCGGATTGGTACGGACACTACAAGACATATTCCGCTAGTACAAGACGGTAGTTCTGGTTGCATGAGAGTACCTTGGACGATCATGCGCAGTATTCCGGGACATACTGGCCCCACTAAGGCCCCAGAGATGGTTGCTCACACTAGGCAACCGGCCCACTAAGCTCCCAATAGAGCATGGCTGAGGGCTGGCTGGGCGTTGAAACGTTGAATACTGATGCTTCTCGCCGGACAAGGAGCCTGAGAAGCGTGTGTCCATTGAGGGCAATGTCAAGTGACATGGACAGGACACCGAGGATCGGAGCTTCCCGGATCGCAGGCACCGCAATAAGCGTGTCCTAATCAGATGTACGCATTCAACTTTCTCGGTGCGGTTAAGTTCATACCGACAACACAATACGCACGACCCTGGACTATCATTGAGCAGTGATCGCAGCACGTACAAGTTGCGTACAGGTATAAATACAACGCACTTTCATCCACGTGTATCAGGTAGTAGCAACGCAGCAGTCACATCATTCTCCAAACTTCTCTTTCAGGTACTCCTCAAACGTCGTCCTCTTCACCTCCGGGAACAAATCCCAATGGCACTCCCACGGCGTCCGCCTGAACGTGCCCGACCCCTGGAGGCACTTAACCACGAAGTAGAAGTCGACGGGGATCGCCGAGCTCTCCGCGATCTCCTGCGGCGCCGCGCTCGCGTCCGCCGCGAACCGGTGCGCGTCGTCCGCCGAGAAGTGCCGGACGGTGACCTTGCGGCCCTTCGCGCCCGCGTACTTGCACAGGAGCTCGACCATCGCGTTCTGCGAGATGGTCTCGCTTGGGAAGTTGAGGACCGCGTTGGCAGAGAGCGCGGGCTTGGCGAGCGTCGCGACGACGTAGTATGCGATGTCTTTCCTCGAAGACCAGTCCGCGAGGGCGTCGCCGTCGCCGACGACGGGGACGTCGTACGTGTCGACGTCCTGGTCCCAGGGGCACCAGAAAGGCTCGGGTGGCTAAGCCGATGGTCGGAATTAGCACGGTGTGATTGTGAGGGTGGTCGTTCGAACCTGATCCCACACGTCGCCGGCACCGACGAGCGTGTACTCCAATTTGCCGGCTAGGACATCGGGATGCAGCTTCAAGTGCATTATGAAGCGTTCTTTCTCGTCCCAGAGCTACACAGATAAGTAGCGTGGTCAAAAATGTGAACATGCTCCATGGAGTCTGTCACATACAGGAAGAAGGCGCGACCCAGCGTCGCCCGGTGCACGGTAGAGGTTATGATGACCATATTCCGAGGGATAGAACCGCTTGACACCTGGGGGACGGCGACCATAAGCATAGGTGTGAGACGTCGAATAGGGTAAAGCACGAACCGGCTTTAATGGCTGCATCAAGCAGAATGTAGTGCGCCGCGTATCCACCTCCGTTGAGGACACTGACGAGCGCATCCACGCCGCAGAGATTTTCCACGAGGTCGTCCCCTCCTTTGGGATAGTCGCATTGCACGACCTGCAGTCGCGCATGATGCTTGTGTCTGTCGCCGAGGGAGTTTCCGGGGCGCATGAAGGCGAGCACTTTGGGCTTGTACCCTTGGACGACATCGTCCAGCAAGGCGTCAAGGAACGTGCTCCCGAGCATGCCGGTCGCGCCGAACAGCGCGACGGTGTCGAGAGGACCAGTTGCGCGAGACATTGGGTAGCTGAGGACCGAGAGGCAGTGGTGTTTGTTCGCGAAGCTGCTGCGAAGACAGTTCCGGACACGGTCCTTTTGAAGTATTCGGAATCGCCCTCTGGTGTACGTTACGCTAACGGGCGCGTCATCGCTCGTACAAGTGGGGCGTCGGGCACCCAAGCCTCCGATCCCATACAAGCACCATGCATCAGCATCCCATGCTAGCCGTTGCAGCAGCTCGAGCAATATGGCGCTGAACGCTATGCTCGGATAGGATGCGACCCACTTGCTTCACCGAGTCTTGCCAGGCCTCGCGCATCGGCGACTCGACTCGTCCGGGATCGCAACCACTGCGAGAAAGATAACGGCATAAAACCAATATACTGGCTAGAGTCTGGGCAGTTCGGCAAATGTGCCCAATACTCTAACGTCCAGTACCCCCCACCACGGTAGAGGACGGGTGAGATGCTGTTCAGCTTGAACACACAGGCGAAGACTGTAACCATGCTTAGTGGTCTATGCGATGCGCCTCGACTGATCGCGCCGCATCATAGAGTACGAGAGAAATGACCAAGGAGGAACCAAGACGCAGGCATCCCGGCATAGCCCTCGGTCGCACAGTAGCACCGTGCATCATATGAATCGAGGGACATACCATCGCACAACCCGTCTCCGTGAAGCAATCCTCGCTTCTAACAGCGCGTATTGCGTACCATATTCGCCCCACGCTCACCCGGGAGAATCCCATACGTGTATGTCGAGGCCGGATACTGCTCGTGGATGAGCGGAAGTGAGGACTTGGTGAGAGTAAGTACTGGCCCCTCCGGCCCGGGTAGCCGGGAATAGCAAGCAGTTTTTGAGTCTACCAATTTTGTTCCCACGGTCACTGAAACTCACAGCTCCTCTGTCTCCACACTGACGTTACCTCGGCCTCTCTACATTGCTACGCTGTAGATGCAACATGCTCGCCGAACCTACGGAAAGGCACTGCGGATCGCCCAGCATGCCCTCCGGAAAACGTCGCTGAAGCCCGCCTTGCCATTCCGGCCATGCTCGGGCCAGTACGTTGCGTCGTTCTCGACGAACTCGGGCGACAAGGATGCTACCAATCAAGACACACAAGAGCAGTCGAAGGATGACAGCGGTGCTACGACGTCGTCAGAGGGGCCGAGGGTGGGCAGACTGGATGAGATGAAGCGGAAGCAGTGGACGTACACGGTGCGTGCTTTGCTCGGTGTCGCTCTTGCGGACCTAGGCTGAGCGCGGCGAAACCAGTTGGAAGAATTTGAAAAGCTACAGGAGATCCTGCCAAGGGGTTCTTATCAGCCACAGGACTACGTTGTGCTTGATTCAGCTGCCGCACACTCTGGTACCACTGGGCTTTTACCCTTCGCACGCGGCGCTCAGACACAAGCACTCAACGCGAAGGATGTCCGGTTGGCTGAGGCCTTCGCGTCGAGCATCGTTGGCGAAGATCCGTCACCCCAACAAGGCGAGCGGGATCAGCGGTCGGTCACAGTCGCTCAAGCCCTTCCGCCGTTCCCGGACATACCACCTTATTCGCGAGACGTCCTCACGGACGAGCAAGCCCAGACCTATCTCGATCCGTTGTACGGTCGAGGGTGGTATGTCTCCTCCACTGCTGACGCGGAGGGCAACAATGAAAAGGTTCTGACAAAAGCGGGGACGTTCAAGACCGAGGCCTCGGCTCAAACTTTCATGCTTGACATGCTGCGCGCTTGCCACAAGGAACTGGTGCGTACTGCCTGCTGGATCGTCACTTCCTTGCTCACTAGTAGCAATGTCCTTGTTTGTTTTAGACTGCTGCGAAGGAGCCATCGAAGGCTAAGTCCTTAGCGGAGCAGCTTATGAACGAGGTGGTGCACAGAGAGTCGGTGCGTGATGCCCACCGGATCGTCACTTAGATTCTCAACTAAGGCGAGATCAACCCGCGGTTCAGGCTGACGCGAAGTATACTGTCACTCGAGAAGGGCAGAGCCTCACGTTCAAGACCTACACCGCGAACGCCGTTATCCCAGGTGTTGCGACCGAGGCTCACGAGCCGCAGTCCCAATCCAGCGTCACCCTACAAGACGTCCGTCTGGCGCTTATCATCGAGCACATGTGGGAGCTGCAAGACCGACTCGGCTTCACGAAGGTAGGTTCCTCGGAGCTCGCGCACGACCCCCGGTGGAACCCCTCGTCACTGGTCCAACCTTCGCCTCCATCACCGTCACCGCCCGCATCGAGCGCCGCCCCTGCCACGTCGACCAAGAAACAGAAAAAGCCTAGGTGCTTCCGATGCAAGGGTCGTCATCACGTCCGCGACTGCCCGGAGCCTCAGAAGCCACCCACCTGTCTGGCCTGCAACGGCCTCCACCACATCAACAACTGCCCCCAACGGGCGACGGCGAAGCCGCCGACTCCATGCTGGAGATGCGGGAGCCCGGACCACTGGTCCATCGACTGCACCGGAAAGAAACCGGCCGACGGGGAGGGCCGCGTCCAGCTCGCCAACCGGAAGTGCTACATCTGCGGCAGCGTCGGGCATGGCCCGCGGGACTGCCCGGAGCGCGCCACCCGCCCGCCCAAGCACCCGTGCTCGCTGTGCCACAAGGACCACTGGGTGTATGACTGCCCTGAGCTGAAGAACCGTCCGGACTTTCTGATCAGGGATTGCTCGTATTGCGGCGGTTTGCACTTCGTGTCTCAATGCCCGCGCGTGCTGAAGAACCGCCGGAAGAAGGGAAAAGCGAAACAATGATGTGGCGTTCAGCATGTGTCGACCGATGGGACGCTGGCCCTGATGTCGGTATGTTTTATATGAGCCCCCGTTCCGATTCTCATCTTCGTGTTTTCTCGGCAGAGGCCATCGCTGGTAGACAAGCACGACGTCGTGTCCTTCGTTGCTTGTGAGAACCGATGTACTGCCGAGGAGACTATTGCAGGGGAGATTCCCATGGTCAGCCACCTCGAAGCCGGCTCTCAATGAGAGGATGAGCGTTGGGGAGGCATCGTGAATCGTGATGCGGGGCGATCTATGTCGACGTGCTCTGAGACGTACAATGATGCATGTAGTCTTATGCTGCCATCAACGATTTACTATCCCCCACATATTGTCAGAAACGAAAAGACAACGCAGCTTCCATCACGACATTGCCCACATCCACCTCGACACCTCATGCACCCACAAGGAAAGTACAAGCACGCTGCGTCGTCGCGGCGCGCCGCGGAGTCAGAATTAGCGCACATGTCCCGTGATCGGCGCCCCGCAATCTGAAGGCCAATCGGAACGCTGATCGGGCGTCGGTCCGCGTGGTCGGCGAGTTGCGCGGACCCACAGCGCCAAACACGGCGCAACACGCGGGGACAGGCGCTTGCTGGGCTTCGCGCAAATCCTTGTCCCTCCACTGTGCTGCCCATGACCGTCGTGATCATTTGACGTCGTACCGTGCTGAAAACCTCGCAGCGCAAGATGATTCTACTTCTGAACTCTACATATCTTTATCTCTCTCTGATCTGGTTTGTGAGTCGGCTGCTACTAGTAAGGTGGCCGATGCACATCAAAATTTCAATCTGGGTGCGGGTGCAACCTTGCTGCTGGTGCGTATACTCTTACTATTCTCATCGAAGAGGAGGCCTTATCACGCAATCAGGATACAATGCAAGCCCTTTATACGTTCTGCAAGCGACGTTTGACTACAGCATCAACAGACCGACGACCCGGGAGCTAGACAAGATCCATCCAACCCAGCCGAGAGGCTATCCATCAATGACCGGCCACTTGCACACACCCTATCAGCCCCTCTCCCACTCCGTATGCGTTGAGACGACACACCTGTGAAGCACGACAAGAGACGACAGTCGAAGAGCGTCTACTTGCTCTTGGGGGGCTCGGCGCAGCCGCAGGCGGGGTAGGTGCAGGAGCCGCCGTTGGCCTGGACGTTAGCGCAGGTAGCCTTGTCCTGTTGCCCCTGTCAGCCACAGCCTGGATCACCACGTTGACCAGAACACACTCACAGACATGTTGTTCGAGAGTTGGGTTGGAGAGGTTGGGTTGGTGAGTGGTTGTGTAGTCGAGGACTGGGGATTGCTGGTGCTCACGACCGCCTTTTATAGACCTCGACGCGCTTCCAAGGCGGCCGGTGTGGTGACTTCGCCCGTGTCGAAGCTGACGCGGAGTCCGTCGAGCTCACAGGTTGTGGTCCAATGGCCGAGCACCATTTGGTCACGATTTCCAATGCACTGCCCAACATAGGACGACACAGGTACATTTGGCCCCAAGACGTCCCAACTTCATGGCGATGCTCGTAACGGCACCGTTCTCATTTGCCAGGAAACTATAATCATGAGGTAACCTCCCCGCAAACCGTGCACATCCAGGTACTCACGTCCCGCGGCGAAGTATGGCGGTGCACGTCTTATCGCCGCCTACCACTCTCGAAGTCGGAGTCACAGTACTTCTTGTGGTCTTTCAGACGTTGTGAGCGACCTTCCTGTGATTGATACTCTGCATGCTGTAACATTTCCGTTCCTCAGGCCTCTCCTATCATACACGTTGCTATTGTCACAATCATGACTTCCCGTGGCTCGCGACGGCGATCACTCCTTGGCCCATTTGGGAGGTTCGTCCTTGCCCTCGTCCTCCAGCTTCTCGCCTTGTTCCAAAGTATCGTGAACCGTGTCTGCCTTGTGCTCTGCGGGGGCATAGACCTACGTGGGTGCTGTGGTGAGCTGAGTACACTGGGTAGGGTGAAGTGACATACAGTGGTCACGATGAGCGGCGTTGGTCCGATGTTGACGAACTGGGAATTTGATGTCAAGTGAGTTCTTGTTGAGTCTCGCCGACGCGTCGGACTCACGTTGTGCAGCGTTCCGGCAGGGATTACGACGTGGTCGCCTGAGGCGATGTCTTCTTTCTGCCAAGGCAAATCAGCAGGTCGTCCAAACTGGGATCTTCGCCGCGCACCTTCTTCCCATCCGTGATGACTTGTGCAGTGCCAGAGACGAAGTAGAGGTGCTGGTCTACACTATGCGTCTCCTATTGACAGGGATGCATTTAGGCCATGATTCATGGGTATCGGCAACCTGCGTACCTCGCCAATTTCTCCGCCAACAGGTACAGTCATGATGACAAGCTGGCGAGCGAATCAGCTCGATATATGCGGCCGAAACGACATTTTCAAGGCTACCTGGCTGTGTTTTCCGGTGAAGAGGACCCTCCTGAACTTGTCACTCTCGGCGGCGATCTTCGGGAGATTGTGGAGGACCAAGGCACTCCTGGGCGGCTGAGTGTTTGGTTTTGGGAGCGTCATCTTGCAGCGGAATTGGATGCGGGCAGGGAGAAGGAGACGGGCAGAAGCAGGGCGGGCAATGAGGGGAAGAGACAAGGGGAGCATGGCAGGGTGCCCGCGCTGTCGACGGTATATACCAGAGCTCGTCACGACGTGTCTGCCCTTCACGATGTGCGCCCGTAAAATGGAATAATATATCTTTTCCGATTCAATCTGGCATGCCCAAGTTGACGTCCAATACGCTATGATGTCATCGAAGCGAGTGCAGGCCTCAGCACGCCCGATCGCGAGTCGACGGTGAAGCGAACCAGCTCAGCTCGCGTAGGGAAAGTAAGAATACAGCATTGATATATCCATCTAAGTGTGAGCACCCCGCACAGTAAAATCTCAAATACAAAATCACTACGCCTTCGGCAATCCATCCGCACCCAGCAGCGCCTCCTCCGCCCCAAGTACCCTGGGGCCGTCGCCGACCCTCGTGTGGATCAGGTTCTTCACAGCGCCCACGCCGAAAGGCTTCGCCACTGCAGCGTTGAAGCTCTCGACGACCTTGCCCTGCACACCAGCGGCACCGAACAGCCCGAAGGGGTCCTTGAACGACTCCGCCTGGGGGAAGTAGTTCACGATCAACTCGACGATCTCCTTCAGGTTCTCCTTCGGCGCGTAGATGACCGCGTTCGGGCCCGCGTCGTACGTGTACGCCGCCTTGAGCTTCCCGCCGGCCGCGACGGCGACGCGGTTGTACTCGACGACGAGCGCGATGATCGCGCGCGAGACGTCGTTCATGTAGAAGATCGGCGGGTCCGTGTCGAGCGCGACGGCGTGGAACTGGTTCGAGTCCTGCATCGTGATCCGCGCGAACGCGTCGAAGTCGCGCGCGAGGATCGCCTCGCTGATCGCCTTCATGCGCGCGGGCACGACGTGCTTGATGCGGTGCTGGAGCAGCGCCGAGGTCTCCACCGTGCGCTGCATGCCCGAGGTGGACGACGTGCCCTTCTTATCGTCTGAGACGACGCAGATGAGGGCGTGGATGTCTGGCCAGTGCTCACGTGGTGCGACCTCAACGGCGAGCGAGTCGGAGCCGTCGGCCTTTGAGCCCATTTCCCAAGCTACGAAGCCGCCGAAGAGCGAACGACAGGCAGAGCCGGAGCCCTGGCGCGCGATGAGGGAGAGTTCAGAGGGGAGGCGGGGAGTTGGTAGAGAGCAGCGAGCGAGGAGACGAGTGCTGCAAAGCCCGAGGCTGAGGAAGCGAGGCCTGCCGCGGTAGGGAAGTTGTTTCGCGAGGAGATGTGGACGGCGTACGTCGAGAGCTGGACCGCAATACCAGTTCACTATCTCAACGTACATTTGGAAGCCTACACACACGCACCTTGGGTAGACCAGAGTCCTTCCCCTCAACCTCTTTCCGCATCCGCTTCATCTCCCGGATGCACGTCGCAAGCCGGCCCACCTCTTTAATCTCCTCCTCGACGCCATTCAACCACAGCCTATCCTTCTCAAACGCAGGGTCCGCTCTCGAGGTCGTCGTCGAGCGCAGGTGGTCCTGGTCAAGCGTAACCGAGAGGGACGAGTTCGTCGGAAGGATGAGCTTCGTGTCCCGCTTGCCCCAGTACCTGTCCGCGCCAGTCAGTATCGCATACGCACCCCTATCCACGCACAGCAGCTCACTTGATGCACGCAATGTTCA